>NC_056731.1:1487701428-1487948928 GCF_019279795.1 Protopterus annectens | reverse complement strand
GGTTTTCTGGCAAATGGCTGTGACCTGCAGTTATGAAATAATGACAGACATTCGGATTTCAGATGTCATATCCCTCAGAAAACATTTACTTATGTGATACCTGTCATTCTAGAAAATGTCTTAGCATATATCAACAATATTTAACATTTGTCTTTTTTGCCCATTGTTTTCTGGCTCTGTCCTTCATTTGTGGATTCAGATTCTGAGAACTATGCAAGCAATGCACAGTTACAAACAGTACATGCAATGACTTCTAAAGTCAGATCATCAGTGAGTTCAACACTGGTGAATGGAATAAACTCAACAAAGAGCAGGGAAGCCCAAAAAGAAAATAATACCCCGGGTTGTAACATGAAAACAAATACTTTGCTAATAAACAAAATGGTTTATAGGTTCATTTCTCAGGTTTAAGATCTGTTGATGTTCTAGATGCTTATTTGCTTTAATCTGAGCAGTTTCTACTATCTATACATACATACATAATATTCTTCTAGAAGCTCATATACATGTTCCATTCATTCTGCCACACATTCATTTGTGCAGTAGAATGAATTGCAGGGTAATTTTTTTGAACATCCAGGTTATCAAATGTACGTTTTGTGGAACGTGTACTTTGTTGTAACAGATAAGTGAGATTTATGTTAAGTGGGAATACGTTTGTTTCTTTTGGCACTGCTGTTAGTAATACATATCACTATATGTCATTAAGGTTAAATCTATATCCATAATGAAAGCTGTAAAAAGTTTTTTCAAGTTCCTATCATGTGACTGTTTGATTGGGATTTAAACAAGTTAGGTGATTCTGCAGATTCACACTAAATATGCCTTATGGGTGAACACATTTTTCTGTGATTTACAGTGATTTTCATTGGTTGCAGTGAAATGGAAAGATCCATTGTGTCTACATCTCTTAAGTGTTTGATGCATATTGTTGTTTTATGCAATTTATCTCCTATTTAGTTCATTGTGTATTGTAAGGTGTTAGAATTGGTCAGTTGTATGCCTTATAGGGTACAGGAAGTGACAATTCATGCAACACTGAATGTTGCAAGCTTTGTGGTAATGGTCAGGTGTGAGAAATGTTGAATATGTGAAGCTGGAGTGGAACTGTGTGTATGTGTGTATCACGTTTGTGTGTGTGTTTGAGATGTGCACATGTGCACATGTGCGTGTAAGTGTCTATGTGGTAAACTTACAGTACAAACTAGGAAAGAGGATAGATTTAGTGTATTGCTTGTGTACTGCTAAGTGTGATGCCTGTGTGTGTGTGTGTGTGTGTGTGTGTGTGTGTGTGTGTGTGTGTGTGTATGTGTGTTTGTGTGTGTGTGTGTGTGTGTGTGTGTGTGTGTGTGTGTGTGTGTGTGTGTGTGTGTGTGTGTGTGTGTGTGTGTGGACATGCATGTATGTTTTGTTTTAGTGGTACTGTTAGGGAAAGTGTGTTTATTAGCTTAATGTGTAGGGTTGGAGTTAGGGGTAGGGGGTAGGGTTAGATGGCCAAATTTGTGAATCTATTAGATAATCAACGAACACTAAGCTCTGTGCAAGTATTGAGCCTGAAAAATCTCACTGACTAGCTAACTGGTACCACATAATCACCAACTACTAAAACCTGAATGGTGTAAAATGCTTTAAATTGTATATTTTGTAAATAGCCACATTCTGATGAAGTTTGTACATTAACAAATATAATTATGTTGGCTAAACAAAGAAAATGACATTATTTGATTTGCCAACTTGTCAGTCTCAATCATTTATAGTTTAATCAACTAATCATTTGGAGTTAATTCATAGGAGTCTATTTACATACAGACTTAACTACTGGTAGGTTATCCATATAAACAGTGACTATCTGACTGAATCCCATTTTATCCTGCATCTTGGCCATCATGGTATTGAAGTGAGTTGGATTAACTTAAGGCCTCCAAAAAACGTGGGAACCATTGATACTTGCATGTGTATGGAGACATGTCTTCTCCAGTTCTTACCTACAGCAAGCATCTTTTATTTGACCATCTCCTAATTTTTAACTTGTTCATTCCCATCTTAAGCTCACCCTCCTATAAATCTAGTATATCCTGCTCGGCCCCTCATAGTTCCAATTTTAAAATAAAATGCAATGAATCTATAAGTGTAAGCTTGATCCTTAAGAAGCAATGCACAGCTAGGCCTATAAAAGTCATGGCGGTCTTTGGCCTAGAATATACCAATGATACCTAAACTGACACAATAACTGACCATATTTCCTTTTTCTAATTCCCCTGTTTTCTGACAGTGTGCTTTTGATATGGACGTTATGCATGGCTTTTCCATGTAATCCTACTTTTGATCCTCATGTCTTATTACACCCTGTGGGTGTGAATGAGCTGACCTCCTGCTAGGAGTCTAAACAAAGCTTCACTCCATAGAAGTTTTTTTCACCCTAGAGAATGTTGATGCCTGTGTGATCACCAAGACATAGTTCAAAGCCACAACACCGACAATGCAAGGTTATAATGCCCTCCACACATTTAGACCAGCTACTACACCACAGACAGGGACTAAAGGTGGAGGTGTCTTACTTTACATCATAAATAAATATACCTCAAGGCTGGACAAACAGGACAATGGACTTGAGCTACTCCATATTCAAATCACTATAGGAAAATCTAGTACCACTTCCTTGCAAGCATACAGCATACCTGGACTTGGCTAAGGCCTTCGACACAATACCCCACTCAGGCATCATAGATAAGCTCAACAGCTTAAAAGTAAACCCTTACATCACTAGATGGGTTGCAAACTGGCTAAAGGACAGAACCCATAAAGTTAAAATCGCTGGAGCAATGTCAGACTCAAAGCCAGTCACAAGTGGTGTCCCACAGGGATCTGTCCTGGGACCCCTCTTGTTCGGCATTTATTTCTCAGATGTTAAAGCAAACATGGGAGGGCTGTGGTTGACAAAGTTCGCAGATGACTACAAACTAGGCGCCATAGTCAATACACCAGCAGACACACACATCCTACAAAAAGGCCTCACAGAAACGGACAACTGGTGCCGGAGTCACAAATTATCACATAGACAGCAACCCACTGAGTATGGAAAAAGTAATCAGAGACCTAGGGACCCAAGTCGACAGCGACCTCTCATTTGACACCCACATTGCCAAAGTGTTTAGAAAAAACATTCTACCTTGCACACCTCATCATGAAGGGATTCACATCCAGATCCAAGGATGCCATTGTACCCCTATATTCCTCCCTCATCAGACCCATGATTGAGTACAATGCCCCATTTGGTATGTACCTCACCCGGCATTTGTAACAGCTGGAGAGACCACAAAAGTACCTCACCAAGAGGATCAAGGGTCTCCAAAATATGTCTTATTCTGCCAGACTAAAAAAACTTCAGCTCAGAGGTGATCTCTGCCTGACGTACAAGGTCATGTCCAATCAGGATCTGATGGACATGCTCCACCTCAAAAAATCCAAATCCATCAGGACCACGAGAGCTAAAGACTTAAATCTCGGCACAAGTATGAATAGGGCATGCTGGAGGGATAGATTCATAACCCAGAGGCTTCCCATGCTTTGGAACAAGATCCCAGTTCATATTAGGCAGAGCCCCTCACTGACTCTCTTCAAGAGAAATCTTGATGAGTGGATGGGAGATTGTAAGTTTACCCCAGGGGTCACATCTGTTTCACTGCTAGACAGGGGCACAGTAAACTAATTATATTATATAAGGGGACCTTCATTGTGTCACTACTATACAGAGGCACAGTATTCTAAATTTATTCTGTACATTTTTTGTACCATTTCATGGGGTGGCAAAAGCCACATCACTATGGCTAGGCTTACAAATGCCCCAGGGCAGATAGCCTAGTACTATACTATGAAACTATGAAACTATGACCCAGGAAATCCATACCATGTATTTAAACTTATTGGAAACACTCACCATCCAACCAAATACCATATTTATGGGTGACTTTAATTACCCCATTATTAACTGGGAATCCTATATGATACCAAATGTACAGGCACAGAAATTCTTGGATTTTGTAAACACAAACTCCTGGACCAGATTGTCAATATACCAACTGGGGTTCAACCATACGTGATCTGGTCCTCACTACTACTGGAGAGTGCTGCCTTTCCTGATAAGGTCAGACCACAAAATGAACTCTTTTAAAGTAAAAATAAAACCTGGATCCCCAGCTAACCCTGGAATATTCAGGAACTACTCTAAGGCTAACTTCCTGCTATTAAGTGATAACCTGGCAAACTTTCAGTCCCCATAAACCCTGAGAACACTATGCAAGCATGTTAAAATCTGCATAGAGGCAGCTGTACCCACCAGGAAAAAGTACAGAACTAGCTAAGAAAACAAGCCACCCTGGTGGAATCACAAAATCAGTGGGTTGTATAACAGAAGGAAGAAAATCATGGCAAAAAATAAAAGGTGTAGCACCCAGCTGGATAAAGGCATTCTCATTAAACTAAACAAACAACTCAGAGGGACAAATAAAGTCTACCAAAGACAAATTTGAGGTAAATTTGGCCTTCTAGTCTAAGAACAACCACAAGCATTATTTAGCTATGTCCCCAACCTCAAAGGTAATACACAATTGTGTGCAAAACTCATTGTAAATGGAGTCACCTATACTGCACCAGAAGATATAGCAAACCTAATGGCCAACAAATTCAGCTCCAACTGCCTCCCCCTTTCCCCCAGGAAATACCATCAAATATACATCCCTCTGCTATTATTTGGGAACAGGTCCTTAATGCTCTCTCTAAGGCCAAGAACACTGCATCAATAGGCCCAGACAATATCCCAGGATGTCTTCTAAATAGCATGGAACATGACCTATCAGGCCCTCTGGAATTGCTATTCACCTGTAGCCTCCAAACAGGCTTTGTGTCTCATGAATGGAGAACAGCAACAGTCATCCCTCTGAACAAATGCAGGCCATTTACAGACCCTGGAAACTACAGAACCATAAGTCTCACTAGTCTTATATGCAAAACCATTAAAAGATTTCAGACACTGGACCCAACCCAGTTTGGCTTCACCAAGGGCAGGTCATGCCTACTCATCCTGGTGGACTTCTTTGAAAACATCACAAAAACAATGGATGAGGGCAAAATTGTTCCCACTGCTTCATCTGACCTGGCCAAGGCATTTGACACAATACCCCGCTTGGGCATTGTTAACAGTAGTGAGGAAATAATTCTATGCTGGCTACTTATAAATAAAGGTATGGCATGTAGGTCCAAGAAAGTCATTGTTCCACTGTATTTGACATTTCTCAGACCTGTCATTGAGTACAGTGTCCCCTTTGGTATGTACCTAACCTTTCTTATCCACCTATTGTAATGTGCACAGAGGTTCCTCACTAAAAGAATACAAGGTGAAAGTAAAATGTCCTATGCAGACTGCCTCAAGGCCCTATCCCTGTATTCTGTCTCCTACAGGCTGTTGAAGGGAGATCTATGCCTGGCATACAGGGCATTGTCAAACTCCAGTCTGATGGACTTCCTACAGATCCACAAAAAACAAACAGTACCAGAATTACCAATTTTAAAGACTTAAACCTTGCCTATGATATAAATAGGGCCACCTGGAGAGACAGGTATATATCCCAGAGACTACCCATCTCTGGAACAGGCTCCCCATTCGTATGAATCAGAGTTCCTCCCTAACCCAGTTCAAGTGTAACTTGAATAATTGTATGGGGAACAGGAAAGTCAACCCTGGTTTGGCACCTATATTTCTAATGGACACAGGCAGGCTGTAAATGGTTCATCTCCCGGACCCCTTCTTGTAAACGTTTCATTGCCCAAACCCCTGCTTACACTTCTTAAGGGTACCAGGACTTGATATAGATTTGGGATGCATGGCTAGGCTTAAAAAGGCCCTTGTGGTTGTTAGCCTAGTAAACACCTATGAACTATGAACCTATGCAGACTGACTATCAAAGCAGGTTTACTCTGCAAACCATGGAAGCAAGCAAGGTTGCACAGCATCAATTTCAGGACTGACTTTTCATAGGTTCATAGGTTCATAGGTTCATACTAGGCTATCTGCCCGAGGGCATTTACAAGCCTAGCCCATCGTTTTGTGGCTTAGGCCACCCCTTTAGTATGGGGAACTATACCCATTATTTTTCTGTGCCTCTGTCGAGCAGTGACACTGAGGTAATCCCTGGGGTATATCTGCGATCTCCCATCCATTGGTCAAGATTTCTCTTGAACAAGGCCAGCGAGGTGCTCTGCCTCACATGTACCGGGATTTTGTTCCACAGCATAGGGAGTCTTTGGGTGATGAATCTATCCCTCCAGCACGTCCTATTAATAGCCGTGTCAAGGTTTAAGTCTCGCCCTTGTGGCTCTGATGGATCTAGATTTTTGAGGTGAAGCATATTCATCAAATCTGGGTTTGACATGGCCTTGTATGTTAGGCAAAGGTCACCTCTGAGCAAGCTGTGGCGACTGAATAGAGCTGGAGTTCTTTCAGTCGGGCAGCATAGGACAGATTTTTGAGACCCTTTATCCTTTTGGTGAGGAACTTTGTGGCCTCTCCAGCTGCTGCAAGTGTCGGGTCAGATACATTCGAATGGGGCATTGTACTCAATCATTGGTCTGATGAGTGATGAGTAAAGGGAGACTATGACCTCCCTTGATCTAGATGAGAATCCCTTCATGATAAGGTGGGCAATGTAGAAGGTCTTCCTAACTACTTTAGCTACATGGGTGTCGAATGACAGACTACTATCAACCTGGGTCCCCAGGTCCCTGATAACTTCTTCTGTGCTCAGTGGATTGCCACCTATTTGGTAGCTAGGGGTAACCTTGTTTTTCCCGAAGGGTATGACTATGCATTTTTGGCATTTAACTTTAGGCCGTGGCTCTGGCACCAGTTATCCGCTTCTGTGAGACCCTTCTGAAGGATATCTGTGTCAGATGTGTTTTCTACTATGGCGCCCAGTTTGCAGTCATCTGCAAACTTTGTCAGCCATAACCCTCCTGTGTTTGCTTGTACTTCGGAAAAGTAGATGCCAAACAAGAGTGGGCCCAGGACTGAGCCCTGTGGGACACCACTTGTGACAGGCTTTGAGTCTGACATGGCGCCAGCAGCTCTGACCCTGTGGGTTCTGTCACTCAGCCAGTTTGCAACCCATCTTGTGATGTATGGGTTGACATTTAAGCTGATGAGTTTTTCAATGATACCGAATGGGGTATTGTATCGAAGGCCTTAGCCAGATCGAGGTAGGCTGTATGGACTGCCTTTCCCTCATCAATGGCTTTGGTGACTGTTTGAAAAAGTCAACCAAGTTTAAAAGGCATGATCTGCCTTTGACAAAGCCAAACTGGGTTGGATCCAAAGTCTGCAAATTCCCTATGTCTTTATTTATGAGGTCCATTATGATCCTCTCCATGGCTTTGCAGATAAGGCTTGTCAAGCTAATGGGCGGTAATTTCCAGGGTCGGTGGAGGCACCGCCTTTGTGAAGTGGTACCACAGTTGCAGTGCGCCACTCCTGGAGTGCGTATCCAGAGGTAAGACTTTGATTAAACAGCTGTCCTAGCTGTGGGTTTAATTCCTCATTGAGTTCATGGAGCACACAGCCGGGGACACCATCAGGTCCCATGGATGCTGTGTTTTTGCTTTGGAGAGAGCAGTTCTCACTTGGGCGCTGGAGATGTTTGGGGGCTGCAATCGTTTGGTATAGATATCTCTCCTTTTGGGGAGGGGAGAAGTTTGCACTGAACCTGTCAGCCAGTATGTTGGCAATGTCTGTAGGATCAGTAATCTTCACATCATTTTGAACTAGCTCTGAGCATATCTGGGAGTTTCCTCCCAGGTTTCTAACATAGCTAAAGAAGGCCTTATGATTGTCTTTTGAGTCTTTAGCTATTTTTCTCTCGAAATTTGCTTTGGATGATTTTATGAGAGCTCTTAGTTTTTACTTATAGTGATCAAGGGTGTCTTACCTTTTAAGGATTTTGCTCTATCTTGTAGTAGCTTCCTCCTTTTGTTGTAGAGTTTGTTTATGGCTGGGGTCCACCAGACTGGATGCTTGCCTTTGGTACAAAGAGTCTTTGTTTTGCTTGGGATTGCCTTATCCATGCAGTCCTGCAGGTGCTGGTAGAAGGCATTTGTAAGTGATTCAGCGGCTTGAGTACTGTTTTCCCGCTCGGGGCCTTAAATGAGACCACACTAGTCTTTAGAAGTGTGAAGTCGGCTTTTGAGAAGTTCTTTACTGTGGTCTTTTTATTTCAGGTGGGGGTGCGATGAGGATCTCCACCGAGATTAGTTTGTGGTCTCATCTCACCAGTGAGGGGTACTCCTCCGGTGTTGAACATTGTGCTCCCATGTTCGTGATGATGAGATCAAGTATGTTATCTCCTCTTGTGGGGATGGTGACTAGTTGTTCCATGGCATTTGAGTTTATGAATTCCAGGAACTTTTGGGCTAGGGTGTTTGGGCTTGAGTAGTGTTCCCAGTCTATATTAGGGTAATTGAAGTCACCTAGTATGATGGTGTTTGGTGATACATTTATCCCCTCTAGTGTTTTCAGGAAGGCCATGTGAGGTTACTTGTCTAATAAAATGAATGCCAGTTTATGGCACTTGATGACAGATCATTAAACTCTAACTGAAGTGAAGCATAAGTAATATAAAACACAGAGAATCCATTTCTTAGTGTTCATAGATGTTAAAAAATGAGAGTGTTGTCAAAAACATTTAATTTCCATTGAAACCAAACTTATGATTTACTCATTCATCCACTCATTCAATGCAGTCTTTAGCTACTTGTTATATCCAATTCACAGAGGCATCAAAGCTTACCCTCCCACTCATTGGGTTGAAGGCAAGAAAAATAATCCTAAAGAAGATGACAGTCTAGATGTATATATGCATTTACTCTGATATGCCATATACTCCTGTGTATAGTTTGGAAGAGTGTTATAATCCTGCTATGACTGAAAGGGTCTATATTATAACATCGAAGTTCTCTAAAATCGAATGTTATAATATCGAACACATAACGTTGAATGCTGAAAACAGCAAAGGTGCAGGACATCAAATTCTTTCCCAGGGAAAGAATTTGGTGGGCCATTGCTGTGGCTTCGCTGTTTTCAGCGTTCGATATGTTGGAACGTTACGGATGGGGTTCAAGTAAGTGTGTGATTGTGTGTAGGTTAGGGTTAGGGGCGGGTTAGGTGAGTTAGGGTTAGAGCGCAGGTCAGGTAAGTGTGCGATTGTGTGTAGGTTAGGGTTAGGGGGGGTTAGGTGAGTTAGGGTTAAGGCACGGGTGAGGTGAGTGTGCGATAGTGACGGATCTTAGGGTCAGGGTTGGGTTAAGGTAAGTGGATAGCTAGTACTGTATGTAAAGTTTAGTTTAGGTGTAGGATTTTAAGTGTATGTGTGTGGAAGGCTGTTTTTTCTGTGTGTTTGTGCTGTATGTATGTTTCTCGAAATAGTGATTTTTTTTCCCTGGGAAAAAAATTTGCTATTCTGACTGTTCGATGTTTTCAGACTTCGGTGTTTAGGGTTCGATATAATAACATTCGATGTTAGAGAACTTCGATGTTATGATATAAACCCGGCTGAAATATATGGGGTAACTGGATCTTCCAGTAGAAATGAGCCCAGGCACTGGGCTAACATGGATGCTCCACAAAGAAAGCAACTTGGCTGGGAACCAAACTGGAGAAGCAAAGCTAACTTCTTTTCTGTTATGACAATCTAATTGAAATCATTAAAAAATAACATTTCAGATGTAAAGATTTTTAAATCATTGTCCCTTCATTATTGTAATGAGTCCTTGGGGACCTACTTTGCTTATGTCTCAGTAATGAGCTTATAACAGTTTTATTAACCTAGTAGGAAAGAAAAGTAACCTTGTAGCTTTCATCTGGTTAAGTAATGCTTATTTACTTCTCATTTGCCAGTATACTGTGGTCATTTACAGGAGATACAAACTCAAAATAATTGTTTTTTTTTTCCTGCCTTATTAGGCTGTAGCTCTGTAACCCATACATACTCACATGTTTCTCTTTTGAACAAGTAACCTCAATTTGTACAGTGTTGCTTTTCTAAATGGATATTTGACTTGATGCTTAGGGTGATACAAGTTAATCATTCCTTTCTATTAATTTCCCATACTAAACCATTTCACTCTGATATATTTTATTTTTACTGAGATTTCCATATAACAAGAAATCTTACTCTAACATTAAATTTCCTTTGCTTTTATAAGCTCTAATGCTTGCAAAATGAAACTGGATTATGAGATGAGCACAAATGTAAAACCGATTCATTGTTGCCAACTTGCAACAGGGTATGCAATGAATAACATGTTGTAGTTTACCTGCATTTTTAAAATAAGCAAAATTAATAAGGGAGTGTTACAGAGAGTGCACCAATCTCACAAAATCAAGTATCCTTTAACTTTATACTTTATATATTTCATCTAATGATTACTTCATTGATGTGTTTTATTCATTATGTGTTGCATCTGTTAAGAATGGACTTTGTAATAAATCAACTCAGACATTTAAGATACAAAGATATAATTAAAGGAATGAATCACTGAAAAATCACACAATCAACGCATTTAATTAACACAGTAACACATTTCATAACTCTAGTAGTACAGGCATATTACAAGTTTGTCATATTTTTATATAATTTAAATGTATATGCACATTGATTTAATATTTTTACTTACATCTGTTAATGTAGCATAATCAACATATAGCAGCTAATACATTATTGGCTACACGTAAGAGACAGAATGGTGTTCTAATGCTGATCTTTTTATTTCTCTCCAATGACTTAGACAAGCACTTCTTCCATAAGGTGCTTCCAGTTTTATATCTCGACTAAGCTAGTTTTGACGTAAGAAGATGATATACTGTAACTGTTGCGATGTAGGATTTTAACAGATGCTAGAAGAAAGTAACCAGTCTGATTACACATCACTTCTAACCTCATCTTTGCAGTGAAGCGAAAAAAGGAAATGCACTGCAATCAAGCACAGTGAAGTTTATGTCTATAAATGGCAACGGATACAACACTGGCTGAAACGCTTGCGTTTCTGAATAACAAATCAACCTTGCTGTCTAAAATGCTAGAGTTGAGGCATTCCTATACATTTGAAGAAGAGATATATGTTTAACAATGCAAATAAAAGCATTGGCTACAAATAAAGGAAAGAGATAGACGATATTAAAGAGTTAAATCTGATTTTGATAAATTGTGTAATTTTCCATTTGGGCCTGTACCAACTGCTGCATAGTTTGTAACATTTTTAGAGGATGTCTTTTGCAAATAGGGAGCCCTTGCATAGAAACAATAAAGTAAAAGGTTATGACTGGGATTTATTTTCAGTTTGTGTACAAGGTAGGCTGCCATTGCATAGGTAGTGCCACCAAGGGGATTGTAGCCATATATAGCGCCATGCTGACTTATAAAGCAGTGAGTAGAAGTGTGCTGCATAAAATGTATGCAAATAATAGCATAATGATGTGCAAATGATGATGCATAGGGAAATGAGTCCATAATGACATGCAAATAATGACACATAGGGAAATGAGTCTATAATTGCATGCAAATTATAGCAAACATGAGTCCATAATGACATGCAGATGATGACACAAAGGAAAATGAATCCATAATGACATGCAAATGATGACACATAGGGAAATATGTCATAATGACATACAAATGTTATAAGGTAAACAGAGAAGCGATTCATATTCATAAGCAGTGGAAGCTGTGCATCAATATGCACTAAACTATAAAAGAGCAATTATGCTGAAAGTATTATAGTTTCAGACAGCAAAAAATGCTTGTGGTCTCAGCTGCAGTGGCATCTAGTAGCTATTAACAACTCAATTTCTTACATTTTAATTTCTTCAAATGTTTTAAGTTTCTAATACCATATCAAGAATTCACCCCCCCCCCACTGCTAAGTCAAACTACGATTAAAGTTTATGTAATCAGTATTGCTTTGATCTTTGATTGTGAGTGAAGAGATGCCAGGTAGCAACAAAAGCAGTACTGGCATTGGGAAACATTTCATAATGTCAGTGACTAAGGATCTCTTAATTAGATCCATGCAGATCAAAACATTGTATGGAGAATGACTGACATACCGCCTACAAATTAGAATATATATATATATGACCATTTTATGCACGAGTAGTTCAATGTATGTATAACTCTGAATATCATCTGAAACATGCATGTCCACAGCTAGTGGGGTTTAGCTTTTTTGGCCTGAATTTGTCCATAACAGACTTAAAAAGGAAAAAAAAAGTCAAGGGCATTCAGAATAGCCATATGGCTGACACACTTGATGTTGTTAAGGGGTGATTTGCTTAAATCCCATGTAACCACTAATACAAGATCTTTTAAGGAATCAAACAATGGAAAAGCTAGCTTGGTTATATTTTTCTTGTAGTTTTTACTTATTGGTTTTCTGTGTGACCTTGTTACTCGTAGTTTCAGTTCACTACAGGGATCTGTCAGAGATGTTAGAGAGGCATATCAAGCATTTGATAGGCCTCTGTATCCAAAATACTTAACAAGTTATTCAAAGTTATGCTTCTTTATGAGGGTGAACATATATGGTTTTCTTTCACAGTTGAGGAGGGTGCTATTGAAATGCATACCTTATATGACATTGTTTGCCTCCCATAGGCAGTGAATACCACAGAATGTATACATGTTACAGTAATCATCTGCAATAAATAAACTCTATAACAAAAGGAAAAAAAATGCTGTCCACGACCAAGAAAGAGCAGGTGTCCAATTGGAAGCAATGTCTCCTTATACTGAACAAGCAAATAAGACCACTAGTGAAATCCTCCAAAGCAAACTTCAAGTCCAAATTGGTCACATCTACTACAGACAACCATAAGGCCTTCTTCACATATATCCACAACTTCAAAGGAAGCACCTAGATCTGTTCAGAACTGGTTGTCAAGGACACCACATATACAAATGCTGTAGATATAGCAAACTTGCTGGCTGACAGATTCAGTGAAAACTTTACCCCCCCCCCCTTCAGTAAATCAGGATATCCCCAGTACCTGCCCCCATCCACTTATATCTGGGGAGCAGGTCATCACTGCTCTCTCAAAGGCAAAAAATACAGTCTACATGGGACCCGATGACATCTCAGGCTGCATCCTATATGGCAGGAACATTCAGCACAATTAGGCACCCTATTCAACCAAAGCCTGAGTACTGGATTCATCCCAGCTGAGTGGAGGACAGCCACTGTTATCCCTTTACACAAAGTTGGAGCATCCACCGATCTGGGAAATTATAGACCCATCAGCCTAACTAGCCTGATCTGCAAGGCCATGGAATGGATTATCATGGACCTCATTAAGAAGGACATTGGCAACCTCCAAACACTTGATCCCACACAGTTTGGCTTCATCATGGGGATGTCATCTTTGGCAAATTTGGTCGACTTCTTTGAGACAGTCACCAAAGCCATGGATGGGAGGAAGATGGTGCACACCACCTACCTTAACCTGGCCAAAGCCTTTGACACTATTCCCCCCTCGGGCATGATAGATAAACTCTCTCAACTAGGCATCAATCCAGATGGGTACCAAACTGGCTCACTGATAAAACCCACGTAGTCAAAATAGGGGAAGCCACCTCAAGCAGTAGACCCGTAACAAGTGGTGTACCCCAGAGTTCAGTCTTGTGGGCCTCTGTTATTTGGAATATACTTTTCTGAGGTGCAGGCCAATAGCTGACCAAGTTTGCAGATGACTGCAAGCTGGGTGCAGTCATCAATTCTCCTAGTGATGTGGACATCCTCCAAGAGGGTCTCCCTCAAACAAATGACTGGTGCCAGAAACATGGCCTCAAGCTGAATACCAAAAAATGCATCATCATCCCCTTTGGGGAGAGTGACAGCCCCACAGATTATCACATTAATAACAACGTTCTAAGCACGCAATCAGTCGTGAGGGATTTGGGCACCCAGGTTGATAGCAACCTGACATTTGATCACCATGTTGCTTCTGTTGTGCGGAAAGTCTTCTACGCGGCTCACGTCATAAGTAAGGGTATCTCATCCAGGGACAAGGAGGTCATAACATCCCTGTATTCTTCCCTTATAACACCCACTATTGAGTACAATGCCCCTTTTTGCATGTACCTCGCAAAGCACATGCAACAGCTGGAGAGACCACAGAGACTCCTCACCAGGAGAATCCAGGGCCTCAAACATCTACCATACACAGATAGGCTAAAAGCCCTATCCCTCTACTCAGTTTCATGCAGACTTCTCAGAGGTGACCTCTATCTGGCATACAAAGCTGATCACGGACCCCACCTTGATGGGACTGCTGCATACCCGCAAGTCAAGCTCCACTCAAGTAACCTGCATGCGTGATGTCAACCTGGTCTGTGACATCAATAAGACTTGTTGGAAGGACAGATTTGTGTCCCAGAGACGTCACCATCTATGGAATAGACTCCCTTGCCATATCAAGCAGAGTACTGCTTTACCCCTTTTTAAGCGCAGACTGGATAACTGGATGGGAAACAGAAAACATACCCCTGGAATTCCACCCATGTCCCTGCTGGACAGGAGCATCAGGTGCTGATTTGTCTAAATGTGGGCTAAACTCTTGGCTAGGCTTATAAGAGCCTCAGGGCCAATAACCTAGTAACCTCCTATGACCCTATGATCGTAAATGACTCACCTAGTCCACAAAGTCAAATAGATATGTGAATAGGAAATGCAACCAACAGATAAACTGCAAGATAGTGTGTAATGTGAAAAAAGATTACAATCAGTGTCTCCACACACCACCCAGGCAGTTCCCAAGATATACATATATGACATGTATGTCAGCTATATTGCTACTTCCTGCAAGCTGGCATACAACAGGTCATGTGGTCAGTAAATGTATTAATGGCTAAATGAAGTATATGCAATTGCACAAAGTGTCTTCATGAGTAATTCATATAACTTGCAGAGATTCTTAACCAATGTGTTTATATTCTGTCTAATCTGTTAGAATTATTTAAACTGCAGACATTTTTGTTTTATTTTTGAAGATTGTAAAATTATTATTCTTAAGGTGTTTTGTAATAACTTGGAACATTTCCCCATGGGCCTCAGCTGAAAATTGGCTTTTACCCAGTCACACTTTCCCGGTAATCAAATGTCAGTCAATAAATAAATAAATAAATGAACCTGTACAACATGCATCACAACTGTTATGTATGTGATGTCAGGTACTAGAGGTCTGATTAATTACATCAGCACAGAGCATAGACAGCATTGCTGAACTGCAGCACAACACAGTAGAAACAGAAGCCAATAATATAATTTAATACAGTATCTTTTCTACCAGATCAAAGCCAACTTTGATTCCTTTAATACATCTGTGTGGCACTGCAGTATGACATTTTCTTAGCCTATAGCAAGTTTCTAGCAATGCCTTGCTGCTATATGATATGGACTTCAGGAAATAAGAAGACCAGTCTCCTCAAGGTATGGATACAATAATACCACAGACACTCTCTCTCTCTCACACACACACACACACACACACACACACACACACACACACACACACACACACACACACACACACATGAATTTGACTGGCACAGCACCCACTGAATCATCAACTTTTGGTAAAAGTAAGATGGAACAAGAGAAAACAGGAGCTGAATTTCACATCCCTAAAAGCACAGGGCAAAGTACATGATAGCACAGGTGAACATGCAATATTTAGTCCAGAACTAGCCACCCAGATGAACACACATAGCAATGCAGTGTCACACAAAACAAACATTATGCAAGTGTTATATTTAGAACCATTTGCAAAGGAGGGACTTAGAAACTCAAGGATATAATTGGTATGGTAATCAAGAAAAGTTGGCTTTATTTGCAGATGATATTATTTTGCACCTGATAAAAGCAAAAAAAAGACATTTCCATGTTGTGGAACATTCTGAGAGAGTTTTAAGTCTTTGCGGAGTTCAAAATTAAACAAGATAAAACAAAGTCAATAGCTGTAAACTATGTACCCAAGCACAAATTGGTTCAGCAATACCCAAGGGGCATGATAAAATGAAATACTTAGGAGTATGGGTTAAAAATAATTCTGTTATGGCAATTATGGATATGTGGAAAGAGACTAAACTAAAAGTGATGCAAAAACTTGAGAAACTGAAAGTTCTGTTTTATCAATATAGATAGCAAAATACAAGTAGTGAAAATGTTTTAGTCACTTTAGCTTTTTACGCAGATCAAGTATATTTTTATCAAGCAAAAGGGAAGTTGTGGATAGCAAATAATAAAGAGTTGAAGAATTTTATCTGGGAGGGGAAGAGGGGAAGAGTCAAGTGGGATAAGTTAATCTTTCTAATAGAATAAGGTGGTTTAGGATTACCTGATTTGAAGGGGTATTTCAGAGTTGTACAGTTAAGGCATCTATATATAGCAGAAGCAGAAAGCTATAATTCAAAATGGAAAGGTATGATGATGATGAAATGGGGGGGGGGGGCTCAAGAAAGAAGGAGGAGAGACTGAGATTTTGTCTGCAGATCCTTAAGGAGAATAACAATAACCATACATAGTATTATCTTCATAAAGTAACAGAAAGTATTGTAAGAACTAAGCTAGGCCTGGAATGGAGAAAGGATATTCTGCAGATAGGATTGGCTGCAATTAGGGACACAGAGAATAGGCAAAAGTGGGCTGGAATTTAATGCAGAAAACTGTCAAAGGAACCAAGATATAGGGAGCAAATAATTAGACAGAGAAAGGAAGGAGTGGGAAGATGCCAAGAATACATTTGAAATGGAGGGTAGACACTGCCTTCCCTATCAATGACAGATATCAGAACATAGACAAAGAGAAATGAATAGGGGGACCCTAGGTGAAAGACTGCCACTAGTAGATTTTTGAATAGGAAGAAGCTACTGTGATTAGTAGGGCATATAAAATATTGCATGACAACTACAGGAATCAATTAGAGGAGGTTAAAAAGCATTGGTAAGAGAGACGGGATAAACAGTTCACAATGGGAGGATATATGTATGGCATAAATATGCAGCAAAGTCTAGAACATTTAGGATTTTAGCTTGAAGTTTTTGTAAAGATATTTTATACTCCAAGCAGACTCCAAAGTATTTTTCCTCAGGTAGATTGCAAATGTTGGAAGTGTGATGGGGAAGAAAGAGGTAATTGGGAACTTATGATTTTGGAAGGGTAATAACTTGGCAGACTTCAAAAATTCCCTACAGACTGTGTCAGAAATACTTGGTGAGGAAACTGGTGTCACTAAGGAAATTATTTTTTTTTAGCTGTGATATAGAATCAGAATTGCCTAGATACAGTATGGCCTTATTGAGTTTCATTCTGGTTGCTGCCAAAAAGGGAATTTCTAGAGGATGGAAATCAAAGTCTAAACCAACAGTACTAGAAGTAATGAATATAGCAACAAAGATAAGGAACTGGAAGTGGGAGCTTTAGAAAAAGGTAGGAGCAAATTACATAGAAAATGGGAATTGTTGGAACACCACATACAGAATAATGGTTTGCAGAAGTTATGAGGTTTAAAGGAAGGCAGCAATTGAGCAAGCTATGTAATGTTTGATTGAAAGTGACTGTACAGAAGATTATATGTGCTGTATAATGTTTGCAACTGAAAATATGTCATTATGTTTGTTGTTTGTTTATATAAATATGATTGCCTATGTCATTAATGATAATTCAATAAAGATTTTTCTTGTTTAAAAAAAATGTAGGCTATGCTGATTAATGGATACTCAGGCCAAGGTGGGCATCAGACATCATCACATATCCCACACAGGATGGAGGGTGGAGTGGCTCACAGTTATCATCACTGTTCAAGTACTGAGAAGCACAATGACATGGCTTTTTGTATCTGCTTTATAAACTCAAAGTTTCAAAACATCAAAATGTAAATGGTCAAGACATAAGACTGAAGTTTTAAAAATCTGAAATTCTAATAAAAAAATACATTTTTTTTTATGTTTTTGCAGGGCAAGCCCCCCTGCACCACCAGCTAAATAAATATACCAACTCTGAGATCACACTACAGTGAGGAACATGGTAAATTTCATGTTCCACACTGCACAGCGATCTTCATTCAAAACTTTAGAAGTTTCAAAATGTGATCGTATGGTCCCAATCATTGCTGTTTGAAGTTTTGAAACTTTGAGCTTGTGAAGGGAATCTGGCTTTTCACACACTTTGGATAGAAAGAACATGTCGAAAGAGGTGGCAAAGAAGGCTTCATGGTGATATAAGGTGTTCTTTGTCAGGGATAACCTCCTTCTTTGATGGGGTTCGGGTGCCATTATTTGTCCATGACCTGTGTCCATTTCACTGGGATGTTGCAATAGGACTCATGGTCTCCCATGGCTGGCAGCATGTACTAATGAGGGAATTCTACCTGGATGGAGACCATTGTTGATGTGTCCTACGAATGGAAGCTGGAAGTCACTGCTTCAATGAGAAGATGTGACAGAGTGTCCTACACTTGCTGATGCATGTAAAAAACTGCACACCCTCTAACTACTCCCCCTACATGACCACAGCATACACGTACCCTACAGCAAACTTGGAAAGCTCTGCCATTCTCGCCAGTGAAGATGTCTCCGACCATCTTCTGTAGTAAAGTATAAATGGAAGTGGTGTGTGGCTCTATAGATCTAATAAGACCAATCATGACAGTGCTCCTGGACACCATTTCCTCATGGCAATATTGGAAGTGCTAAGATACATCATCAGATATGCCAAAACACATGGAGAGGAGAAAGTAGTTCTTCCTGGTGGCAACATTATAGTGAGACTTTGGAATATCCAGGTGATACAACTATACAACACTAAAGTCTAATGGATATTTCATGAACTTTAATCATACTTTGACTTAGGAATGGGGTCCATTCATGTCATGGTATGAAAAACCCAAAAGATTTGGAGAAATTTAACCAGAATGAAAATAAATTCCACGTAGGGCTGGGTAACAACAGACTGTGCCCATATGATACTTCAGCATATCTGCTGATTGGTCATGAGCGGTGCTTGCATGTCAGGGACCAACTGTGATATGTGACACTGCTGGGTATCCTTGCAAGGCTACTCTGTAGTAGGTATACATGTATCTAATACAGTGCACTCATCTGCAGCTCTAGGCACAAGGCAAGCATAACTGGTGTTGTCAGCCACAGAGAATCCCTTCACACTGTGGACACTGGTGGATCAGAAAATTTTACCTCAGATTAATCCATGGGCAAGCCTACATTTTCATCCTGTCCTATGGATGGATATCCTTCCAGGATGGTAACAGCAGGGGAGTGCCACTGTGTCATCTGGCTATGACTCAAGTGTTTGTGTCTTATAATTACTGAGAACTTCTGAAGAACTGCTAGTGTAAGTCTTTTGTCATGTCTCAGCCTCCCCAGCTGTAGCAGCAATCAATACAAAACAAAAGAAACAACTCAAGGAAAGTGAAAGAGAGACAGAAAGGAGTATGGCTACTCTTGCTACAGTTATGGCCACTTGCTATGCATGCTAAGAATGTTCATGCAAGAAGAATATTATACTACCTACCTAACATAGCTGCCATACGGATGTGGCTGAATTCCTGATAATCCTATGATAAAACATCTGCAGTGCATGCTGTGGTCAGTTTATGGTGCTGCTGTAAGAAAAATCTGCCTATGTCTTATAAACCATGTGCATCATCCAATGAGATGGGTGGGTGTCGATCCAGTCTGGTTTTAGTATCCACGCTTCCTGGGATAATCTTAATACTGTTGTTTCCATGCAAGGACACCAGGAACACCAGCTCTGTCAGTGTATTGCATTCTGCAGCCTTTGTCTTGGTATGGTATATTATGACAGTATGACATCTACAGCATTGCTGCAGTATGTGATTCGACCCATCCACAGCCTTGATGCCTTGGACCATTGTCGACTACATCTGTCATGTAAAGGCTGTTCATCACAAACTTTCCTCAAAAGATGCTAACAATGGGTTCTGAGTGCATGTAAAAGAACATCATCATTTTCTTTAGGGATGAAATGATTTGTCCTTCTCTATTCACCTCGTTTTCCAAATATACAGACAGTTGTGAACAGAGGAGACACAGCCATAGACTATATACTGCTAGAGTAGGCAAGGTGACAGCTGCAGACAGAGGGGTAACCTAGATATGTCATACTATAGTCAAAGGAAATTATATGGAATATATTATGCTGTACTATACTATACTATACTATACTATACTATACTATACTATTCTATATTGTACTATACTATAGTCAAAGTGACACATGTGGGAACATATACATCTGATGTTAGAGCAGAATATTAAGACTATAGGCTACTAACAAGATGCTTCCTGTGTTTCAGGGTGTTATTCCCTCTGTCTCCATTTCTTACTGTGTGACTCTGAGAAAGTCACTAATCCGAGAGTACTCTGGGGAAATTGGGTTAAGCTCCTCATTGATCTGCTGGACTACCTGTCTAGTAACTAGCTGGTGTGCCCCTACCTAAAGAACCTATGGTGTACCAGAATCACATAGTCACACATGTACTCCTGCAGGACACAAACTTACTTTGAGGGCCTACAGGCATGGATAGGGGAAAGCAGTTCTTCCTGGTGACAAATTTATAGTGACACCTTGGGATACCCAGATGATATAACCATACAATAGTAAACTCTAATGGATATATATGTAAGCATAGTAATGCTGCAGTCAATACCATACTCCCTCATATAATATACACAGTGCATACTCCCTCCACAAGGACTGAGATGAATATGTATGGACAGGCTTTCCAGATATTGTAGACTTCCTAGTTATTAGTACAATCCATGCATATATGTAAAAATATAGGAACACATATTCATAGCGCTACCCTTCCGTAAACAGAATTCTTGTACAAAAATGCATGTACTTAGGAAGTTAGAAAATATCGCTTACCTCAGAAACATCTCAAGAATTGTCTATAACTCCATAAGTTGCTGGTACATTTCCAACACTTCTGCTTAGATCTCTAAAATAGTTATTTGGGCATGCATGAGTCAGCATATAGAATGCTGGCACATACAGCAATTCCACAAGTACCATTTTGTGCAGTACATAGGCAAAGTATGGCTAAGTGCCACAAATGTCTGAATTACTTTCTTTTTTGCTGAACTGTATCTGCAACAAAAAGTCTGATATCCCATGTTTGCTGGGTCATGCAAGACACCTGCACAAGTGGGCACACTGGACTCCTGAATAGCAGCAGGGTAGTCTACCCATGACTCAGAAATCAAGTTGTTTGTATGATTCAAAAGATATTATTATAGTTTTTGTGAATATTCTCTCATGTTTGTTTGACAATGTCTACATCTGCTAGTGTCCAGCAGACAGCGAATGTCTGGTACATGAAGGAGAGAAAATCATGGTATTTGGTTCCTTCATACTCGCTTTAGGGAGTGATATTGCAATTGAAAGATGGTCTTCATAGTGAGTTTAACGCCTGGTGTGACACAGCTAAGATGCTTGCCAGATGCACTGGCATTACTTGATCAGGGAGCAGGATGAGTGACATTGCCACTCTAATGATCTTTGTGCATGGGAAACAGCAGTAAGGGTTCAAATGGCAAGTAGCTTTTGAAGCACCGTTTTTTTTGTATGGAAGTGATGTTTACACAGGCAAGACTTCATCTTAAACAGCACAGAAAATGCCGATGGTATATTGTGTGATGATTCTATGTCAGCTGGAGATGGAGAGGGCATATGTTGTAAACCTCAGCTGGATTGTGTGATGGCAGCTGTTGTAATAGCACAGGGTCCTGTAAGAAACTGTTTTCTTTAATGAGATGGGATCATGGTGAAGCATAACAGGATGACAGTGTGCTACCTGCTGCATCCCTGTGTGTTTTAGGGTCACATATCTTTGTAAGTCTGCTAATGTATGTAAACAGGACAAATACCTGCCTGTCAGTTGGTAGAGAGTGAATAGGATACAGGTATGGGATTGTATGATGTAAGTACTGGTCTTGTCTTTACACCTGTCACAGATATCTAATCTGACCCTTTATTTCTGAACTTGACACATACTGCCTAGCACAGGAGGCAGGTGAGATGCGAAAATAGCAGTCCAGCAGGGTCAATTATACTGACAAATGTTGATTTGTGTGTGTGTGTGTGTGTGTGTGTGTGTGTGTGCGTGCGAGTGTGCGCATGTGTGTGTGTGTGTCTGTGTGTGTGTGTGTGTGTGTGTGTGTGTGTGTGTGTGTGTGTGTGTGTGTGTGTGTGTGTGTGTGTGTGTGTGTGTGAGTGTGAGTGTGTGTGTGTGTGTGTGTGTGTGTGTGTGTGTGTGTGTGTGTGTGTGTGTGTGTGTGTGTGTGTGTGTGTGTGTGTGTGTGTGTGTGTGTGTGTGTGTGTGTGTGTGTGTGTGTGTGTGTGTGTGTGTGTGTGTGTGTGTGTGTGTGAGTGTGTGTGTGTGTGTGTGTGTGTGTGTGTGTGTGTGTGTGTGTGTGTGTGTGTGTGTGTGTGTGTGTATATATATATATATATATATATGCATATACACGCACACACACACACACACACACACACACACACACACACACACACACCATTGTGGGGGGCTGTGCCCCCACACACTCCCTACTTTAATATTCTCACTCCAAGATCGCACTTCAGTGGGTGAAACAGGCATATACACTGTCAGTACTATTTTTGGCTAAATGGATTTTCGGCGATTTGGACCCTATCTCAGGAATTTTCGGTGAAATGGATTTTCGACAAAATTACATAGACCCATAAATATGTATGTGTGTATATATATCTATATATATCTATATATATATATATCTATATATATATCTATATCTATATCTATCTATATATATATCTATATATATATATATATATATATATATATATATATATGGTATCAGTTCAGTATGTCAGAAAGAGACAGTGACAGTGAATTTTGAGTCTTCATTTGGTTGACTATTTCTTTGATGACTTTCATGTAGAAACATGTTTTGTCAGCTGGTCCCTTTGACCTTTCATAGTAGTTTTATGATTATTTATTTATTTATTTCCAGTTTGATTACAGAGGAAGTCCACTGGGCCAAAATGACCCATTTTCAGTGGAGGCCCGGGGAGAAAAGCTCCAAGATACATTATACAGTTGAGAATACAAAGATACAAAAGTGTAAAACTTACATTCTATAATACAGTTACAAATAAGTACATTCAATGGCACTCATAGTCAACAAAATTCATTGTGGGTGGTCTTATGGGTTATACAGTTTCATTTGAGCAAACACTCATGTATATGGTGTGGAACAGTTTACATACAAACATTTAAGTAAATGTGGATGCACTTTACATGCACACTTTTTAAAAACGAAGCTATTTACAAAGTTGTGTCATGTGATAAGTAGCTATAAAAGATGAAGAGAGCTTAGATACACTCATAGGAAATTAGCTATGGGAGATTATAGGGAGCTTAGGAACCTGAGAGAGAATCCCCTTGGGGAAAATATACTTGGAATGATTAGGTGGGGTGAAGGCAGGTACATTTCCATTTTGTGGACAGGTGTTTGAAAAGCTGGGTTTTGAAGGTTTCTGAGTTTGGTATGGTTCCTAGAGAGGAAGGAAGAGAATTCCATTTTTTGTCTAGTGAGACAGAGAGGAGAAGTTGGCCAGCTGGGCGTTTGGGTTGGTGGATAGGTTTTGATGTTCAGATCTGAGAGTTCTTTTGGGGATGTAAGGGGGAAGGATATTTGTTAGAGCTGGACATTTTGTTGGGTGAAATGCAAGTCTGTGTGCAGTGGTGAGTTGGAGGAAGTCTAAGTAGTTTGAGAGTTCAAACCAGTTTAGGGATCATAGGGTAGGGCAATGATGGGTAGAAGTTTTGGATTGGTGGCAAATTTAGAGATTTTATTGTAGCAGTTTTCTAGTTTGGAGGTGATAGAGGAGGACAGGTTAGTTAAGAGAGGGGCTCCATATAATAAGAAAGGAGGTGGATAAGTATTGGTCAGAGTATGCCTAGTAGAGTAGGAGAGAAAGCAATTGTTTCTGTACAGTATGCCTAGCTTTTGGTGGGTTTTCTTAATATTTTGCTGAATATGGATATTAAATTTGAGTTGTTTGTCAATAGTAATGCCAAGTAGTTTAGCAGATGGAACCACTTCTATAGGTGAGTTGGTTTGACTAAGGACTTTGAAAGAATTTTTGTTGTAAGAGTATGTCTTTGTGGGAGGGAATAATAGAATTTTTGATTTATTTGCATTGAGAGAGAGGTGGTTTTGGTGTATCCAGTTTTTGGTTGTAGAAAAAGCAGTTTGGGTTTTGGTCAGCAATTCAGAGAGGTTTGAGGCAGAGCAGACTAAGGTTGAGTCATCTGCGTATATAATGATTTTTGCATCAGGAATAGCAGTGTGAAAGTTATTAATGAAGATATTAAAAAGCATAGGCTCAAGGATGGATCCCTGTGATACGCCAGTTTGGGTAGGTGAGAAGGAAGAGGTGGAGTTCTTCCATTTAACTGCCTGTGATCTGTCTGATAGGTAACTAGAGAACCAGGATAAAGTGTTTGGTGAGAGATGTAGGTTTGAGAGATGATAGAGAATGTGTTTGTGGGAAACAGTATCAAATGCTTTAGACAGATCGAGCAAGACAGTAGAAACCAAGAGTCCTGAATCTTGGGCTTGATTGACAGTTTCAAGGAAGGAGAGTAGAGCGGTTATAGTGCTATGGACTGGGCGGAAGCCATGTTGGGTTGGTGTAAGAAGATTGTTTTGGGTCAGGAAAGGCTTGGGTTGGCGATGGATGCACTTTTCTAGGATTTTGGAGATTGGTGAGAGCAGTGCAATAGGGCAGAAGTTTGAGATGCTGGTGTTTTTGCCACCATTATGAAGAGGAAGAATATAAGCTGAATGCCAGAGTTTGGGGATGCATGATTCCTTTATACATCTGTTAATTATTATGTTGATTGGCAGAGCTATACTATCAGCAGCACATTTTAGGAAGGAGGAGGGAATATTGTCAGGAGCGTTAGATCAAGGTTTAAGTTTGGACAAAAGTCTTTTTATAAAGTTAATAGAGACAGGTTTGAACTCGAACATAAGGGGAGCGTTATTAGGGGAGTTAGACAGAGAAGAGTGAGGGGCAGGTGGGTTATTGTTGGGAAAAGTCTTGGTCAGGTCAGAAATAGTTTCTATGAAAAATGAGTTAAATTCAAAGCCCAGTTCAAAGTCAGATTTGCTTGTGTCAGGACAGGGGTTATTCTTGGATCCTGGATTGAGGAGTGAGTTTATTGATTTCCATAATTGCTTGGGGTTTTTATTGTTATTGGACTGGAGCTTGATATAGTAGGATTTTTTTGTCCTTGGTGATTAGTTATTTTGCAAGGTTACTAAGCTGTTTGTGTGGGAGCAAGATATTGGGCAGTTTATTGTTTTGGTAAAGCTTCCATAGTTTGTCCCTTGGGTGCATAATTTGTTTTGTATCTTTAGATAGCCAAAGAACTGTATTAGTTTTTATCCTTTTGTTTCTTTGAGGGGCTAGGAAGACAGAGTTGAAGTAGTCTATAGCATTGTCAAGAGGAAGGGTGTTTAGAATTTGCCAGTTCATTTGTTTGAGAATGTTTGAGAAAGTTGTGGGGTTGAAGCTACTGAGGTTGCGAGTGTGAATGTATAGATGCTGGTGTGGGGAAGAGCTAGTTGAGTGATTAATGAAAGCTGGGAGGTGGTTGCTAATGGTTTCAGGAATTGTGTCAGAGTTAGTTATTTTATTTGGATCAGAGACTAGGATCCAGTCTATAGTTGATCCTGGGGGATTTATTTTGTTAGGTCGGTTGAAGGAGAGGAGTATTTGAGTGAATTTATAGAGGTTGATGGATAGGGAGGGAGAGGGGCTATTAACTTTATTCCAGTCAATATTTACATCTCCTTGAATGTAGGTTTCGTAGTTAATTTCAGTGGAAGCCCATGGGAGAATATTTTCGAAGGTAGTGATATTGTTACCGGGTGAGATATATAGGGCTATGATGCAGGTATTCTTGTGTTTATTCATTTTTAGTAGTCCAGCAGTCAGTTCAGTGTTCTTGAATTGAGGAATTGGAATTTGGAGAGGAATTAAGGTAAGAAGGTTGGAGTAGATTAAGGCTGAGCCGTCACCTTTTTTATTTAGTCGGTCATTTCTGAGTGTATGAAATCCTGTGGGCAGGATCTCAGAGTCAGAGATGTAGGGTTTGAGCCAAGTTTCAGAGATAGCTAATATGTCTGATTGGTTATGGCTTAGACAGGCATGAAATTGGTGAACTTTGTTGCTAAGACTCTGGGCATTGATAGTGAAGATTTTTAGGGTGTTGTGGGGGGAGGAAGGGGATAAGATGTAGATGTTGCTAATAAAGGGACTAGGGCCAGGGTTGGGATGGATATCTCCAGCTAGGACTAGGTTGTTAAAGGAAATATCCTTTAGCCATTTGGGTTTGCAAGGTATCAGTTTAGGTAGATCTAAGATTAGTTTAGGTGTCAGTATCTTAACTGTGGAGGAGAAGATTTTAGGGTGGAATAGGTGTAGAGGGTTAGGATAAAAAAGCGAGGAAGAGCTAGAGTGGTAATGAGAATAAGATTGAAGGTCTAAGTGGGTTTGTGTGGTGGTTATTTTTGTAGGTAATATTGGACAAGCATTGGAGGAATATGAGCTGGCATAGTAAAGGGGAATTAGGAAGACAAGGAGGAAGCAGGGGGTGTGGAGGGTGTGGTGACTTAAGGAAAGCATATCTGAGCAAAGGGAGAATGGTATATGTGGAATTGGAGAAGAGAGCATGGCTATGATGAAGAGAGGGTTTAGCAAGAAATAGAGTTTTTTCTAGAAGTATAGGACAGAGGAGGCTGCTTTAATTGTTAGGGAGGTAGACAGAGTGATGAGTTTAAGTATGAAGGCTGTAAGTGGGGGAATGATTAGGGAAGAGCTCTTATTGGGTAATTAGGCTTGGAGGGTGGAGAAAGTGAGGAATAAAGCTAGGCGTGCTGGGGCAGGTGGGAAATGGGGGCAGGGAGGAGAACGGAGTGAACGCACTGAACGGAGCAGGGCCAGCTAGACCTCTATGGGTTTGGTGAAAACAATCAGTCAACCTCTTGGCATTTGCTAGCTGAGGATATGGGTTCAAAATATAATCAGCAAGGCTATATGTGGGAGTGGGAGGGCAGAGTTAAAATACACAATTCAGGTTTTAGGGTTAGGTTATTAATTGTAGTTTAGAATGCTAGGACCAACTAGTTTAATTACAAGTAAGAACAAAATAGAGGGAGCCAGATTACTATGGGGGGCAGATTTAAGGTTCCTTTAGACCCAGGTCAGCAGACTACAGCATATAGGCAATTACAATACAGTTTAAGGTATTAATCTTATCCAATTGTGGTCTTTGTTAGGTGTTTAGAGGGGGTCTACCTAGGAGAAAAACATACAGTAGGAGTGAAGAACCTTTCTAGCATATACAGCTAGACACCAAGCAATCAGACATATAATATGCACTTCATTCAGAGTGTTTATGGTAAGAAGTAGCTCAGTAGTCCATATAGCTACAGACAGAAAACTGGATGTCCTTCATGGATGCATCTGCAGTCATAACAAGTGGGTTGTCCTGTCGTCAGGCAGCCCTTCAGTCGGCCGGATTCCAAAGTCCGGGTCCGGCTTCGGCTGATGTCGCACTCCACCCGACGTCATCTCTGTTGGTCTTCGGGTATAAAGGCATCAGCCGACGCCATTTTCCACCAGTCTTTCTTGCCGCGTGGCGCCCGAAGCAGAAGCTGTTCGCAAGTGCCGGTCGGTCGGATCCAGAGATTACTTCTACCGAATACTACTTCGAAGACTTCTAAAGCTAAGTACCCCGTTGGGGACTCTTTCTTGCCTCAGCCGATGTCAGAAAAAGTTAACAATTGTTTAAACTGTGGGAAACAAATACCTCATAAAGATTTCCACTCTTACTGTCTGCCTTGTTTAGGCCCAGCCCACGACGTAGCAGCCTGTTCGGCCTGTGCTTCTTTCAACCGACGAACGCTTAGGCGTCGGTCGGAGTTTGCAGAACAGTTTTCGGTTCTGTTTTGCGTACATTATGCCGCCGGATCCTCCGACTACCCAATCTAGCAAAACGCAAAGATAAAGACCGACACTCGCGGTCCGCGGTTTCGGCGAAACCATGGTCAAGCAAACCGCTAGTGTCTCGGTTTCGGCTGAAACCGAGAAAACTGAACAAAGTACAGCTGAACCTATTCCTACAACTGAGGCCCCTGCTACAACTCTTGAAACGACTTCAGAAATTTTACCCACTACGGTGGTTGACTTATCAGACACCATCCCCTTGGATGTTTCTACCCCAGCACGTGGTGCTGCTAGGCCTCCAGCAGCCATGTCCATTAAGGCCTTCGCCAGGGCTAAAGCAGCCAAGACTACTAAAACAGTGCCTGTTAAACCACCCACATCCAGGCCCTCTTCTAGTTCTCAAATGCTTACTTTGGCAGAAGATTTAATTTCTTTAATTAGAGGATCTCAATCTCACCCAGACAGGGCCTCTCAGCCCCAGAGAAGAGACCTAGGGCAGAGCCCCCGAGCCAGTGTCCTCTGATGATTCTGCTGATGAATCAGACATAACTGACCAGCCAGAGGCTCCTTCTCCAATTTTGAAGATTCTGATGCTGAAGAATCCATCCCAGCTGCTTCCCACCAGAAGAATTCTCCTTTGGGGAAACCTTGCATGCCATGCGAGAACAGTTCCAATGGCAGCAACAGGATTTTTCAGACTCCAGAAAAAGACTTAGGACTTTTCTGCACCTCCCACAGCACAGGCCCTTAGCTATACCCCTGTTCTCTCTGTGGTGGATGATGCTTTCAATGATGTTTGCTCCGCTCCAGATTCTTTACCCCAGCCCCTGCCAAACCAGACAGATTTTACAGGGTGCCAGATACTCATCACCACCTTTACAAGGCTCCACTTGCAGACCCAGAAACTATATCCCAGGGCCCCAAGGCAGTAGCCGACCATAGCTAAAACCCTATTCCTTCTGAAAGGGAAGCAAGGTCATTAGACAGATGGGGTAAAAGGTCTACACTTCAGCTACTCTCTCAGCTAGAGCTTTAAACTGTCAGTTTCACATGATACAATACCAAGAGTTTATGCTGGATCAGTTAACTAAAAACTAACCACTGATGAATCTCTTGATAAGAAATATGTATTAGAGATGGTAAATAACATACAACAGGTTAGCAACCATTCCTTAAAATGTGGCTATGATGCACTGGAGGCTTCATTTAGATCAGCCATGACAGGCACAGTGATAAGAAGGCATGCATGGCTAAAGGAACAAGCTTTACCGGATCATGTTAAAGCTAAGTTGCTAGATGCTCCTATGGACAAGACAAGTTTGTTTGGTACATCTGCCCAGCAGGTTATGAAGAAAATGGAAGAAAAGGCAAAATCTGTTCAAACTGTTAAGGATTTCTTGCAGGTTCAACCCCCAAGGTTTAGCAGAAACTGGCCTGCCAAAAATTGGTCCTTTCCTGACTCCACAAAATTTCAAAGGGGCAGGAATAGACGTTCCAGAGGCAGAAACCAATCCAGAGGAGGTGCCTACAGAGGAAGACAGTGGCAAGGTAACAACAGAGGCACAGATACAGCCACTGCCACTACATCAACACAACCACAGTGACTTAACCCTAAATCCGCCTACCAGGGAACAAATAGCAGCTCCTCTAGGCGGAAAGTTAACCTTCTTTTCAAAGAACTGGCACTACATAACAAATGACAAGTGGATTTTACAAACCATAGATCAAGGTTACCGGTTTCACTTCCACACTTTTCCAGTCAAAAGAGGAATGCCAAATCTACCTCCAAATCAAAAAACAGAGGCTCTACGCCAGATAATGGAGTTAGCAAACATGAGAGCTGTGGAAAGAGTGCCAACAGCAGAGCAAGGAAAGGGGTTCTACTCCAGACTATTCCTAGTTCCAAGAAAGGAAAAAAGTTGGAGACCAATTCTCGACCTGTCCACCTTAAATACATACATCATTGTCCCAAAATTCAAAATGCTGACCCTACAGCAACTTCTTCCCATGCTGGGCAAGGAGTCTTGGCTGGTAACTCTAGATCTCAAGGAGGCATACCTGCACGTCCCCATTCGACCAATCTGCAGAAGATACCTCAGATTTCTTGCAGGATCAGAGCACTATCAATTCTCAGCATTGCCTTTTGGCTTATCTACTGCGCCCAGAGTATTCACAAAATGCCTGGCATCAGTAATCGCCCATTGCAGACTTCAGGGAATTCAAATTTACCCATACTTGGATGACTGCCTGCTACAAGGGGACAACAAAAGCAAGCTGACAACAGATTTACAAAGGGTCATTTACTTGCTACAAGCACTGGGATACACAGTCAATTTACAAAAGTCAAGGCTGATACCATCCCAAACAAGGACATTCTTGGGCTGAATTGGACACAGTAAAACAAATGGCATTCCTGACTACAGAAAACAAAAGAACTCCTCTATACTTCTTGGCACTAACAAAATTGAACAAGTTAACAGCAAGAAAAGTACTGCAGGCCTTGGGCTTCATGGCATCATGCATAATCTTGGTTCCATTTGCCAGACTACATATGAGAAAACTACAGTGGTACCTAAAGAATTTATGGTCCCAACACAGACACAGTCTAGAAACAGAAATCCCACTAATTCCATGCTTAAAACAGGAGTTCCTATGGTGGGCTCAGGCATGCCAGTCAAACCCAGGCCTACCCTTTCGCAGATGTCAAGCAAGCCAGACCATCACAACAGACGCTTCAGACCTAGGATGGGGGCCCACATGCTGGACAAATGCGTGCAAGGATTGTGGACACAGGATCAACTCCAACTGCACATCAACCTAAAAGAAATGCTGGCAGTAAAACTGGCAATCCAAAAGTTCAAACCATTTCTCAAAGAGGGCCAGTTGATGATAAGGACAGACAACACCACAGTCATGTGGTACATCAACAAACAGGGAGGCACTCATTCATACCCCTATGCAGAATGACCTTGGAGCTGTGGACCCTGGCACTCAGCTACAACATCCAGTTACAGGCAATATTTGTACCAGGGAAAGACAATACCCTAGCAGACATATTAAGCAGAACCACTTCGGATGCCCACGAATGGAAGCTTCACCCGGACATCTTCAAGACCATCTCAAAGAAATGGGGAATGCCACAGATAGACCTATTCGCATCACCTCTCAATCACCAGCTCAAAAAATTCTGCACAAGGACATTCCACCCATTAGCATGGAAAGTGGATTCGCTCTCTTTCAACTGGAAAGGCCTAACAGCATATGCATTCCCGCCTCTTCCTCTGATACACAAGGTACTACTGAAAATCAAGGAAGAACGTCCAAGGATAATCCTGATAGCTCCAAACTGGCCAAGACAACACTGGTACCCACTACTGAGGAGCATGTCTCGGAACAATATGTGGACAATTCCCCTGATGCCCTTGATGTTAACACAGAACAACTACAGCATCATACATCCAAACCTAAAAACCTTGCAACTGACTGCATGGAACATCACATAACAGCAGCTATTCCAGACCTTTCCCAAAGAGTTAAAGATATTATTCTTGAAGCACGCAGACCTTCAACAAGAAGGAACTATGCTGGAAAATGGAAAAGGTTTGTCATCTGGAGTACGGAAAGAGGAAAAGATGTGTCAAACATAGATATGCCTAACATTCTGGAGTATCTGGCCGAACTTCTTCATTCAGGCCTGTCCTACTCCTCCATCAAGATACATGCATCAGCTATTTCAGCAGAATACAGCTTTGATACACCTGTTTTTTCGCACCCTTTGCTCAGGCAATTCCTCAGAGGAATCAAGAATGTAAAACCTCCAAGGAAACCACCATTACCAGCTTGGGATTTAAACTTTGTGCTAGAAAAGTTGACACTAGCACCCTTTGAACCAGCAGCAACAGCAGACCTACAACACCTGTCATGGAAAACTGCTTTCCTACTGGCAATTACTTCAGCAAGGAGGGTTTCAGAACTACAGGCCTTAATGGCAGTGCAACCCTTCCTAATCTTCCACCAAGATAGAGTGTCCATGAGGACTAATCCTACATTTATGCCTAAGGTGGTATCCAGACTGTCTTTAAACCAGGCAATCCACCTACCTACCTTCTTTCCCAACCCACAAAACAGAGGGGAAAGAATACTGCATACCTTGGATGTACACAGACAGCTACGCTACTACTTGGACAGAACAAAAAATAGCAGAAAGACTGACCAACTTTTTGTAGCCTATGCAACAGGAAGGGAAGGAAAAGCTATTTCCAAACAGACAATCTCCAAATGGATAGGAAATTGCATACGCTTCTGTTACTCCTTCCATGGAAAACCAATTCCACAGAACATAAGACCTCACTCTACAAGGGCAACAGCCACTACCACAGCCTTCTTACGAGGAGTGGCAACCAAAGACATTATTGAGGCGGCTACTTGGACCTCCGTGTATACATTTGCCAAGCATTATAATTTGCCTCTATATTCCAGATCCCGAGCAGGGTTTGCCACTGCTGTACTGCAAGGGATCCTAAACACACCATAATCTATTTTTATCCTCCTCCCCTAGTTGGCTATGGTATTCTACCCACTTGTTATGACTGCAGATGCATCCATGAAGGACATAGTACAGTTTTGTACCTACCATAAATGTAGATGTCCGAACTGGATAGCATCTGCAGTCAGGATTACCCTCCCTCCATCCCCTCTGTGGTACTCCTAGGGTGTTTACCCTTCTAATAGCTAGCTGTTGGGGGGGGGTCTTTTATGGTGTATTTGTTAGTGTATATGTACATACATGCTTATTGTTGTGTTTACCTCTATCTATTTGGAAACATTGGCATCTATCCAAATTTTAGCCTGCAAGAGGGCTACTGGCATCTGGGGCAAGAAACACTGAGGAAAATGGCGTCGGCTGATGCCTTTATACCCGAAGACCAACAGAGATGACGTCGGGTGGAGTGCGAAATCAGCCGAAGCCGGACCCGGACTTTGGAATCTGGCCGACTGAAGGGCTGCCTGACGACAGGACAACCCACTTGTTATGACTGCAGATGCTATCCAGTTCGGACATCTACATTTATGGTAGGTACAAAACTGTACTTTTGTTCTCACAGTAGGGGTCTGAGATCCGACTAAAACAAAGCTAGACCTTGCTTTCAGCTCAGTATAAGTCTATACAACAGGTAACAATGCTGTATAACATGTACATTAATTACTCTGTTTTCAAAGCAGGCTATCATTCCACATGCAGCAGGTAGGAGCTAATGTTTCCACAGTAGGGGTCTGAAATCAGTATGAATACAGAGCTAGATCTTGGTTTTAGCAAAAACAATGCCAATTCAACAGGATACAATGCTGGGTTACATTTATACTAGATACTATGTGCTTATAGCTGGGCTATATTTTACATGCAGCAGTTTAAAACAGACATAAGTCCTTACAGCCTATACTAAATAGGGAGGCTGTATCTAGTGAATAAACTGATAATGCGAGCTAGCGAGGTAACAGCTGACTGCTATGTATCACTCTAAAATCAACCTTATGTTTGCTCAAGATATAACAGTGTAGTAGGGCAATCTATGTGTGCATCTAATAGAGAAATCTCAAATTATCGGCATGCTGTTGCATTTAAGGGGCACAGAGCTTAATAAGCAGAAATAAGCAGTATGCGATTTCACAGTCTCATATACTCATGCTGTACATACTGAGCATTCCCTAATGTGGAAACCACATGGGTTGCGATTTAAACTGCCTTAGTTTACTAATAAACAACTAGCAATGTCCATAATGCACCAAGCAAAGTCCTTTAACACAGTAAGCAATACTTAGCTGAAAACACCCGAATACAGAGATACATAGCTAGAAATACAGAGTTTATTATAAAAGTACATACCAGATGGGAATACAAGGCTGCCGACTGGGTCTGAGAGCACTGGGAGTTTGAAAATGCCAGTTTCTGTAGGTCTATTAGAAACCTCTCATATGTAGTGAACAGGGAGGAGTTAAGGGGCTAGCACAGTTTGCCAGTGGTTTCTCTAGCTATGGCTTAAAACAATGCATGAAATACCAACAGAAAATGTAGACCTCAAGGGTTTTGGTGAAAACAATCAATCAACCTCTTGTTATTTGTTAGCTCAGGATATGGGTTCAGAATATAATCTGCAGGGCTATGTGTGGCGATCATGGCATTAATATATGTATATATATATATATATATATATAGAGAGAGAGAGAGAGATAGATAGATAGATATAAATAAGGGGCTGTGGGAGTAAGACCAAAGGACCACCCCCTCACCACCTTATTCATGTAAACTAACTATAGCCGTACCTACTCCTGTTCTCAACCCAACCTTACACAATAGGATTCTAAACATATTTTTCTCAACAGTACTATAATGCAGACAAATGATGACTGATAGTTACAGTTTTTTTTTTTTTACTTTAATCTAAGAAGGAATTTTTTGTTACTGTTGTTGTTATTGTTTTCAGGTCAACTTTTTACTCTGCAGTGTTTCAGGTTTTTGATTAAAGGTAAGTTCAATGTTATTTTTAGATTAAATGTGAAGCAACATTTTGTGCACAATATAGATTCATTGCTTTATAGGTGTGCACTAGGCTAATGGCCCTGGAGCCTTTATAACACCAGCCCATAAGATTACCTGGCTATTCTTTACATAACTGTAGAAGGCCTTGTAGTTGTCTTTGCTATCTGCTGCAATTCTGTTTTCATAGCTACTTTAGAGGATTTGATGTGGGATCTCAACTTTTTGCTGAGGCTGATAAGGGAGTTTTTCCAGTCTTGGGACTTCACCTTATTCTGCATCAGATTCCTCCTTCTGTTGTAGAGTTTGTTTATGGCAGGGGACCACCAGATTGGCTTCCTTTTTTGTAGGAGAGTGTCTTGCTTCTATTGGGTATGGCAAGATCCATGCATTTGTGTACATGTTCATACAGTGCATCGGTGTATGATTCGGCAGTCATGCTACTACTCCATTTGCATGGGTGCTGTCAACTTACCCACCTCTGTTTTTAGGATGTTGGAAGAAGGAGACATCTATGTCATTCAGCAGAGTTTTCTGATGTTATCTACTAGTATAGTACAGTATAGTACAGTATACTACAGTAAAGTATGGTATCAACGTATCCCTAAAATAGTTTCTGCAGTATCACAGATGAAACCACAAGAGTGGAGTATTAAAGGTGGAAGTTTAAGCTTTCTAGAACAATAGACATCAAATGATTGATTCTATTTTTTGTGCTTAAAGCTTTGTTTCAACATGACACTAGAGATTAGCAGGCTTTCCTAGCACAGCATACGTTTCAAAAGTATTTCTTTAGTTGCTCAAAGTGGATTAGATACTGTCTGCTTGTGGAGCGTATTTATCAGTCTGCAGCACAGCAGCATCTAAAGAGATTCATGAAAGAAAAAATGTTTTTTTTACATTTAAGATGGACATTTCTTTCTGTGCATTGATTCTACGATTGCTGAGGGAAAGCAGGAAGAAAAAGAAAGACATGCACACATGCATATATATGCACATTGCGAGATAAACAGAAAAGATTAGAGTCACTTTATGGACAGAATCTATATCAGTTCTCCAAACTCAAAATCCACAACATAAATGACCATGTAAGTTGAAAGTACTGGTAAATGTCCAGCAATAAAATAATCGCAAATATAGAAATACCCTCTTATTGAATTGTACCACACATTGCCCTGCACAATGAGAGAAAAACAAATGGAAAAAAACAACAAAATAAGCATGTTTACAGAGGGTAATGACTGCATTTGCCTGAATAATGTTACATATTTGCAAAACTATACATTACTGTTTAATTTACTGTATTTTCTTTATATTTTTTTATAAAAACTTAGGCCTAAGTACTTAAATGACTTTGAAGTTAATATTGGCTAGTTCCCTTACTCTGCACTTACATTGTCTTTAATTTGGTCATTTAACTTTTAAAAGGCCCTGCTAAGTGATCAGAGACAGTAATTCACCAGCAGTACTAAACAAAGCCATAGCTAGCTTATTAGCGGCCAGTGCAATTCCATAATTTGGTGCCTCTTAACTCAAAGTTGAGGAACAAAAAAAAAATGGTCATCCTAACTGAAACTATAGTAAGCTCTACAAATCTAACAAACATCTTGCTATAGTCAGAAGGCTACTCATACCACACAACAAGTAATTACTACTTCATCCCAGAATACAATACAGTATCGGCATTTATTTCAGAATGCCAGTACTACTATACTACTCCATTGGCAACTACCAATCATGTCCCCAGCATCTTGCGCCTAGGGAAGCTGCCCCATTACCTTAGTTTACCCTAGCCGTGCTTCTCATACTCAGCATACGGTATCTTTATTGAATGGGTCGTAATGAATGAAGATTTGTAAATCAAAATATCAGTAATGGTTGGTATTCATAGACAGGTTGTCTAGCACACAAAGGCACTTGCATAGCTTTACATACTAAGAAAGGGTTCCTGATTCACGGTTAACACACTGTCTAATAGCACCAAGCTGCAGTACTGGGCAGTGAGGGTATAAGATGCTGAATGTAAGTGCAGTACTCTTTGTCCATAGACTATTTAAATTGGGCCAGTGTACTTCCATGTGTACTGCATTGTACAGAAGGTCACATATTATAAAAAGTCATAATGCCTCTAAAATACAAGGTCCATACAGACCACTGAATGAAATGTAAAAGTGGACTAGTTAAGGGCAACATCGTACCATCCATTCCTGAGGAAGAACCTGTATTGAATGAAGTACAGCAGCATTGCACTGACATATTGCTCATTCATGAAATCAATGATTAGGTGTATAAAGGTGTATGTAAGTGCATATCTGTGTGTGTGTGTGTGTGTGTGTGTGTGTGTGTGTGTGTGTGTGTGTGTGTGTGTGTGTGTGTGTGTGTGTGTGTGTGTGTGCATGTTACTGTTTCCATGTGTGTTTTTGTGTTATTTTGTGTGTGTGTGTGTGTGTGTGTGTGTGTGTGTGTGTGTGTGTGTGTGTGTGTGTGTGTGTGTGTGTGTGTGTGTGTGTGTGTGTGTGTATACATGTATACATCTGTAGATCTTTGGAAGGATGCCTATGTGGTCTCCTAAGCACCTGCTCTGCTTCTTTATACAGTATGTTAAGGTGCTTAGCTCAGTAGTTGTTTTAACTACTCATCTAAGTGATTCAGTCATCCAAATTCATGTCTTATTAGATGTAGCTCTACTGTGAATGAGCAATATTCATGACTGTAAAACACATTTTAGCACAGCAGCACAACAAAACATATGTATGCATCACAAAATAGGTTGTCATGCTGCCTTCTATGGCTTTTACTCAAAGTCTGTATTCTGAATAGACTGATCAATAAATGTTTGGGATTGCACTGTGGAAAACTCACAGGATGATTAAGATCTCATCACATTAACTGCTAATCTCACTGCTGCCCAATTTACTATAGCATTTACCTTGATTAGTTTCAGATATATAAATCACACTATTACATCTTTCAGACTTGTTATACCATTTGATGGAATGTAGTAAAGTATTTATTTCAATTAATTCAAAGATAATATAATACCACATTGAGTATATATAATGCCTTTCATTTACGGGCAAGTGCACACAATGAAAGCTACTATGAAGTAAATTCATAAACTACACAAATACTCCAAGGTCACTTCCATGCCTTGTCACCCCTTCTCTGGGGAGCATTGTGACATTTAGTGGCCAAGACTGCAGCCCCCCCCCCCTCCGCCACACACACACACACTTTCGGGTAAGCCTATCGTCTTCATGCCAACTCTAGTAGATGCATTTGCCACTAAATAATCTAGAGTTACCTGCATTGCAGTCATGGCTTTGTCCCTTCAGCTCAACTGAGGTAACACAGTCCCATTTTTCTGATATCAGTTTCAGACAAATATATTCAAACAATATGAGCTTGAGCACTAGCATGCAGGACTAGACAATGCAAACAGACAGTTCAGTAAGTCTGAGGACTTCATTGCTCCTTTATACATGCTAAGATTAGTAGAATTGATTATGAGTGTTTACTACCATTACTGTTCAGCTGGATTGCTAAATGCATGAATGTTTGTTGGTAACACACCTTATTAACTATACTGTACTGTGCTGTCCTGCTGTGCACCCACTGTATAATGCCATGATGCCCTAGATTCTATTCTGACATTGATTGCACTATGCTGCCCTGCTCTGTACCCTGTGTATAATCCCATTATGCCTTGTGTGCTATTCTTACAGATGGTCTATATTGCTGCCTTGTTATGGACCCTTAGCATGCACACTACATCCCTAACTGTACTTTATCTACCCTTTTAAAGCAGCTCTGTCTCATACTGGAAGTATTTTGAAAGCGTCAAACGGAAATATATTAGAGTGCTATGCTGTAGTTCATTATTTGAATTTCTTTGCTATCTTTTGCATGCAGAGTGACATTGAGCATGTCATCTCAAGACAGTGTTATGCCAGTCATCTCAAAGAGGAAGTGCTTAAGTCTTTGGTAAAAAGTCTAAAGCCTTCAGTCCCAGCACTATTCCAGTGTCCTGACTTTGAGCAACATCTACATGTCGCCTTATGAAACTGCAGTGCCATAACCCATTTGTAATAATGACCCCATTTACAGGTTTCATCAAGCCCAGTTATGAGATGGTTGGTACAAAGTGTCCTTCTTTGCTCACAGTAACTCCCGTCTGCATCTTCAAAGTGCTATGCCTTTGCAGATGGCACTCACTGCACACTTGAAACAAATGACTATCAGTGCTGATAGGCAGTGCAATATTTTTCTCTCTCATTGGCATATGGAGCTTCAGATTCCAAAATGCACTTTTATATATACTGCTACTGAGGCACTCTTTTTAATATACCTGTAAACAGTATGATGGACATCTTTGAATTCTGCCCGTATTCTACACAGAGAGCTACCTAGGCAGTATGTCACTGGCAATACTTACATCAACAAAACTTGAACACTTGGATTTGCTCCTGTATGAGCCCAGGCTGAGGTACTCTTATACCTTTTTCTACCTCTACTCTCTCTATAACCAATACTAACTTAGCCTACCCTCTCTTCCTCTACACATACTCCCCTGAGGTTACACTCGTACCTTTTCTCTATCTATTCCTACTATCCCCTCTATCACACCCTTCCCTTCTCTACTCATATTATCCTATGCCTTCACCACAGTCTGTTACCATATTTCTTGACCTCTAGAATATTAATAATCATTATGATAATCATCTATTATGTAACTAATGCTTCATCTTCCTATTATCAGGCTTTCCATATAATTTATGCTTGAACACTATGACTTTATTATGTCTGTTGAGTTTTTATTCTGACAAACTAATGTGTCGTTTTTTAAATTTTGTGCTCGGATGTTATAACTTTGTTATGTCTGCTAAGTTCTCATTCTGATAACTAATGTGTTGTTTTCATGTTTGTGCTTGAATATTATGACTTTATGTCTGTCTAGTTTTCATTCTGTTAACCATATGTATTTGGAATTTTTCTCCCCGGGCCTCTGCTAGAAATGGGTACCTCATGACCCATTTGGACTTTTTTGGTATACAAATGCCAAATAAATAAATAAATATACAATGACTGGCCATTAATATTCAAAACGAGCACTCGTGACTGGCCAGCCCAACCAGCATGCCCATTGTAAATCCAAGAATATACCAACAGGAAAAGGTTCAGTTGCCCTGACTTTTTCCCATTAGTATATCTCATAATTTTTTTACTTTTTTTTTTTTAAACCAAAAAAGAAAATGGAAGACCTGAAACAAATGAGGGAGACTGCAGCAGATGGTGCAGACAAAAATAAAAGGATAATCAGGGGTTTGCAATCAAAAGGCAAACATGGTAGGAGCGATAGGCAGAATGTCGATGTTCAAGTGTACAACAGTTCGTAAGGATGTACAGAAGTCAGTGTTACGAAGCATCTACATATATGGTAACTGTCAACTTTAACATAAAAAAACGGTTGTCAATGTTATGTGTCGATGTTTCGACCTACCTAATATGCATGAGGTCGATTAAATGCATTGCAGATACAATAGTTCGCTAGTTCGAATGTCAGGATTTTGATAGGAATCCTATAATCAGGTACATTCTGCAAAACTAAAAAAACGTACCTGATTTTCCTTTTATTTTGTCTGTACCAGTTCTCCCGAATGTAAAAAGTCTCCCGGTTTCTTTTTTTTCTTCTCAATAAATTAAAACGAACAAAAAAAAAGCAATGGGGATCTTCCTTTCTCTGTTGCTACCTTTGCACAGCACAGATGTACTGCATAAGCATGGGAACACAAGGTCCCATATGCATGCGAAGTACATCAAAAAAAGCCCCAGGATACCAAAAACATGGAAGGGCAGCACAGAGGCATTATACAAAGACATTACTTAAGAAAAGTAAGTATTTTTTTCTTAAATAATGTCATTGTATAATAGCAATAACCGATAGCTGGGTGTGGGCAGTGCTGGATTTACCTATGGCTGGCTTTGTTTGGTCACACAGGTTTCATCCTCATGACCAAATCACAGCTGTGGTGGTGGTCCATATGATGCTGCACTGACTTTACTTCTAGACATATGCAACTACATAATGACCACAAACTCCTTCACATCCTAGTAGCTAAAAATTAGACCTCTTACTACTTTCTGGCCAACTATAAAATCCCCTATATGCCACCTACAAAACATAAGGCATACTTAGATGAGCTAGATAAGCTGGAGTTCCTTACTACTAAACCAGCACCATTAATTATATTTGTGGGCTTCAATTATCCATCTTTCAACTAGGATACCATGACTAAGTATGCTCAATACTTCTTGGATTTCATTAATGCAAACTTAGTAGGCCAGACTACTCTCCCCATGAAAGGATTAAATGTATTGGGTCTGATCATTACAAACACATCAATATTATCTTTTGTGTATGTAATTATACTTTAATTGATTGGAATCTGAACAGCAAGCAGTGATGCACACTAACAGAACACAAGCAAAAACATTTACAGACCCTACCACCTTCATAGATTTCTCTGTGGTAAACTTACCTTAACTATATGGTAACCTGAGCAATTTCAGGAGACCCTTCATGGCCCTGAAGCAAATACTGCTGCTTTCATTGAGGCATTATCTTCAATCAATATGGCACCAGGTCTAGGAATAAGCTCACACGATAGAACCCTAGCATGAACAGGCTTTATAACAAGAGAACTGAACTCCTCTCCCATACTAACAAACTGAATGTCCTACAACTCAAAATTAAGCTCAAAAACCTAAAAAAAGAACTTAGAAATGAAATAAAATCCTACAAGTCCAAATATGAATTTAAATATGCCTGCTCTTCAAAGGCATTCACGTGCCCTTCTTTATATTAGGAACCTTAGAAAGCACCCTGCATTATTCTGAGTTGATACATAATGGTTGTACCTATTTGCAGGTAAACATATAGTTGATATACTAGCTGACAAATTTAGTTCAAACTTCTCCTCTATCTCTGCAGAGCTCACACATGCTTGGCCTCCATTCAGCCGCCACTTCAAACAACACCACTGAACAGACCCAAGTGCCTTTTACAATAAAAGGGCAAGTTTGTTTGTAGGAGTTTCTGAGAACTTTCAAGCACAGTGAAAATTCTTATGGATGTATGTTGACTATCAAACAAAAAGCAAAAGCAGTAAAATGGAAAGATGGTTACTTTTCCTTTTTACCTTTGACTTTTTGGGTCCTGCAAAGGTCAGATCTTTGCCACAAAATATGCAACTAGACTTTAGTATGCAGATGTCTCCACTCTTATCTGCACAACTGTGAATCTCATGGGACTACAAGAAGTGACACAACAATCTTTCTCAACTGCTGAAATATGGCTAAATAAGACTCAATTTCTTAATCCCAAGAGCATAAAACTAAGTTTATTTACTCCTAAACATCTATTTGTACAGAAAAACCTCTTCAATAAATGTTCAGCCAACAATATCAAAACAGAGCATAAAACTGAATTTACTTTCTGTGAACCAGTTGGGGTATCATTGCTGACAATTAGATTTCCAAGTTGAAATTGCCATCTGGCATGATCTGTTTGCAATCTTGCCATACTCATCCTCCTGTTGCTATACAAATGCATTATGCTTTAGAGAAAAGCTGCTGTTGATGTCTTCTTTTGATTTATGGCATCGTTCTTTAGTGTTGTTTGAGGTTGTCCAGATACAAACTATGATAATGGGAGCACAATTATAAACCGAGAAAAAAAAAAACAGCATTAATGCTTACAATATTATAATTATAATTACAATAGAAAGAATCATGGGCAGTGTTTTAATAGTGCTATCTTATAAGTTTTGGCATAGCAGGTTGCACATGCTATGAATTTAAAGCTAGAAAGATAGATTCATAGAGAATTACTAGGCTAACAACCCAGGGGTTCTTTTTATGACTAATCATGCTTCTCAAAAGTGAGAAGCAAACTCTAAAATTTGTATCTGTGAGGTAAACATCTTAACCATTATGACAGAAGGCTGTGGGTTAACTAACCATACCTGGAACGTTATTGTCCTAAGAGTAATATTTCAGTAATAACACTGCAGTGTATTGTAGACAAGGGTGCTTTACAGATGGGCTTTTTTAAGGATATAGTTGTTCAACCTGTTTCTGTTTGGGGGTAGGGTAGAAGTGAAAACTCCATTGTAGCACTTCAACATGTTTTAAATACAATATATATATATATATATATATATATATATATATATAGTGTTACTCAAAACATGCCCTTCTAATATTAATTAACTTGAATGAAAATATTTGCTTTATTGTATGATGTGACACAAAACATGTAAATGCTGTTTATTGAGTTTATAGCTATTATACAAATCATGTGTAATATCTGCATATATTCATACATTCCTAAAACCACAACACTGCTAGCTCTTTTTAAAGACAAGCGTTTTACTCAGTTATGGTTCTAAAGCTAGGAGGGTAGTAGCATGATACAAGAGGACTGATTTATAATGTGTATCTATTTTAACATTTACATTTTTGCCAATTTGTATTTATAGGTTCATAAGTTCATAGTTGTATACTAGGCTAATGACTACTGTGGCCTTTATAAGCCTAGCTGTGCAATCCAATTCAATTTTGTCCCTATGTATCTTGGGTATTTACTAGGAGAGTGGTATGTTTGGAAGTTTCTAGTGGTTATGTGGGGGTGGGTAATTTAGTTTGGGCATTACTGTCTGTCACAGTCTGTCACAGACATGGGGGCCAGATGAAGGGTGAATTTCTGATTTCCAATCACTTGGTCAAGGTTACACTTAAAGAGGCTTAGAGATAGACTCTGCTTCATGTGGATGGGAAGCCTGTTCCAGACCATGGAGATCGTCTGAGATATGTACCTGTCTCACCAACATGTCTTATTTATGTCACTGGCACAATTTAAATCCTTGCATCTAGTGGTTCTGATGCCATTTGCATTGTGGATGTGCAAAAGGTCCATCAGAGCTCTTTAAGGTGATCCATATAGGACAATGTGCTCATACCCTGGATTCTTCTGATAAGGAACCTTTATGGGCATTCCAACCATTGGATATATTTAGTCAAGTACACACCAAAGGGTGTATTATAGTCAATGATGAGTCTGAAAAGGGCCAAATAAAGTGGCACTATGACTTACTTGGACTTTGATGCCATGCCCTTACTTATAAGTCTGGCAAAATAGAATGATTTTCTTATGTCCTTGGCCACATGTTGGTCAAAGTCCATGTTACTGTCTCCATATAGTCCCAGATCCCTGACTACAAGTTCAACTCTTGAAGGTGTCTTATCAATGGAGTAGTCTAGGTGACAGTTTTCACAAAAGACAAGATAATGCATGTCTTGGCATTGAGTTTTAGTCCATGACTTTCACACCAGTCATTTGTTTGTTTTAGACCCTGTTGTAAGATGTCTGTGTCATAGGAAGAATCTATGATAGCTCCCAATTTGCAGTCATCTGTGAACTTGGTCAGTCAAAGACCCTTGACATTAGTCTGTACCTCCAAAAAGTAGATGCCAAATAGGAGTGGTCTTAGTACAGATGCCTGAGGTACACCACTGGTGATTAGTCTCTTACTAGAGGTCGTATCACTCATCTTGACTTCCTGGATCCTTTCTGTATGCTAGCTGGTAATCAGCAAGTTGTGTCGGATTTCATTATGCCCAGATTGGAGAGTTTGTCAGCTATACCTGAGAGGGGTATTGTGCTGAATGCCATAGCCAGGTAGGTGGTATGCACTATTTTCCCCTCATCCTCTTCCTTAGTGACCTTCTTAAAGAAGTTCACTAGGCTTAGTAGGCATGATCTTCCTTGGCAAAGCAAACTGGGTTAGTTCCAGTGTCAGAAGTTCGCCTATGTTTTTGTTGATCATTTCCATCATAATTTGCTCCATGGCTTTGCATATTAGACTATTTAGACCAATAGAGCTTTAGCTTCATGTGTTTTGTGGAAGAACACCTAAATAAAGTTGAAATGTAAATGCTTAGATGGACTCAGTGAGCAGTACTTGTAATAAACCACTATTATTCTACTTATATTTTGTAATATTTTGTCTTCTCTATTTCTTTTTTTTTAACTTGTGTTTCTGAGTGGTGGTATCTCACAATTCCATTGGGGTGGGTGGAGTTGAATTATTATGCATGTAAATTTATGCTTATTAGTGTCCATATTTTTGGCCAGTTGTGCCCACTTTTCAGACTCAAATGTTCAAATGTTTGATTTCTGCAGGTTGAGAGGTATGCAGGTAACACACTTTTCCTCAAATTGCGATTTAAAAGCATAAAACTACACTCCCCTCTCTGAAACAAAAGAGCGATCTAAACTCATTTAAAGCTGACATAAAGCAGCATCTTCTGAGAACACAGTCATGCTGCTGCTACTGCTCATCTCCTGGTTAAACCAACTTAGCTTAACCCATTATAAGAGTTAGAATTCACAAAAGACTACTTTCCAGTACAGTCAAAGATTATACATCATGTGAATTTCCTTTTACATTTCCTCATCCCATTCTGGTCTGTTCACCTCACTACTTGTTACACAAGACATCCGTATACACTCTGCCATTCTCCTCTCTCGTAAGTTCATTGGTAGGTACTAGGCTATCTGCCCGAGGGCATTTATAAGCCTAGCCAGAGTGTGCCAGCTTTCACTTGTTTCCCTCACCTCCTCTTACTTATTGCTATTCTCACTGTTTCTAACCTATATATTTTTCTTTTTTCTCATTTACCTTCTAAGTATTTTTATACTTATCTTTCCTGTTTTTTTGTTTCTCTTTTCTTACCACTATTACCTCATCCCCTCCTTTCCTACTGTCAGCCTACTAATCTACATCCCATCTATTTTTTTTTATTTTTTAGCAGTTCATTTATTGTAATGAAAGCTCCTTTTATTTTTCATCTAATATTTTATACTCCTCATGTTTTACCTTGTAACTTAGTATAATTGTAGCCCTATCATTTCAGTATCATAACATATCATCACAAAGTTACATCATATCGCGTCATTGTTTTAAAATTGTATTGTACAGCATTGTATAATACTTCTTTCTTTCCATGCATAGTATCATAGTAGAATACTAGGCTATTGACTCAAGGGACTTTTTAAAGCTAGCCATGCTTTCTAGTAAAATTAGATAGGTTTTGGTTCCCAAGGGTTTGTGACGTATACTTGGACAGAGGTAGCCGTGCATTCACAAGCTTCCTATCTCTAACAGAAATATAGGTGCCAGGCCACTGGTATATTTACATTTTCTAAACTACTGATGCAAATTTCACTTGATTATGTTTAGGATTGAAATCTGCTTCACGTGGATGGGAAACCAGTTCCAGAGAAGAGGGACCGTCTGTGACACATACCTATCCTTGCAAAATGTCCTATTTGTTATGCAGGCAAGGTTTTTGTCATGATGGTATTTGTTTTATGGATGGGCAACAGATCTGTTAGGGAAGGAGTGCAGGATGCTTTGTAGGTTGCCACAGGTCACCTCACAGCAGCTTTAGGAGACCGAATATAAGGACAAGGTTTGAGGTGATCTGAATAGCACTTGTTTCCCTCACCATGTATTTTTTTTGTGAGGAATCTCTGAGAAAGCTCCATTTGTTACATATGCCTTGTCAGGTACATACTGGAGGGGGAATTGTATTTAATGATAGGTCTTATGAGAGCGGAGTACAACAGAAGGATGACTTGTTTGGATCCAGATGCCATGACCCTGCTTTTAAACTGTGCAACCTAGAATGATTTCCACACTACATTATGATCAAATACCAAATCACCATCTACATGAGTTCTCAAATCCCTGACTACAGAGTGTACTCTTAGGGGTGTATTGTGAATATAGTAGTTAGCAGGAATGGCAATTTTTTTTCAAAAAAATACCACAATGCACTTTTTGGCTTTGAGTTTTAGACAATGACTCTGGTACCATTTAGTAGTCTGTGTCAGTCCTTCTTAGAAAATATTTGTGTTTTGGGGTATTCAGCTATCATGCCCAATTTGCAATATCTGCAAACTTGGTCAGCCAGATGTTCTTGACTTTAGCCTTGGCCTCAAAGAAGCAGATGCCAAACAGGAGCAGCCCCAGCATTGAGCTCTGAGACATCTCTCTAGTAACCTGCCTTTTTGTGGAGGAAGACTTCCATTCCCTAACTTCTTGGATCCTCTCTGTAAGCCAGTTGGCTATCCATCAGGTGATACTGGGGTTTATATCTAGTTTAGTCTGCTTTTCTACAATACCTGAGTAGGGTACTGTGTCAAATCCCTTGGCCAGGTAGAAGTATGCAGTATGCACCATTTTAACCTTCTTCATTGCTTTGTTGCCCTTCTTGAAGAAGTCCGCAAGATTGAGTAAGTAAGACATTCCCTCGACAAACCCAAAGTAAATTGTGTCCAATGTTTGTTGGTTACCTATGTTGTCATTTAAGATATCCATGTTTATTCTCTTCAGAGCTTTGCATATGAGGCCAGTCAGGCTTATGGGTTGATAATTCCCCAAGACTATGGATGTCCCCCATTCATTTAGCATGATGCCTGTTTGGAGGTTGTGGTTAAAATGTTTTAATTATCCAAATAGTTCATGTTTCATTATATTAAGGAGGCATCCAGGGATATTATCAGTACTTATCAGTGTAATATTCTTGCCCTTTGAGAGAACCTTCAGCACCTGCTCTATATTGATATTTGGAGGTATTTACGAATGTGGATATTTCTTGAAAGGCATCTGGTGGAGAGAGTAGGCCAATGTTAAAGCTTCATTTGTTGGCCAAGAGGTTTGCCATATATTCTAGCTCTGTATAGGTGGCACCATTTACAATTAATTCAGTACGTTACTGTGTATTGCCTTCAAGGATGAAAACAAAGTTGAAGAAACCTTTGTGTGATTGTCCTTGGCCTGGGAGGCTAATTTTACCTCAAATTTGGCTTTGTGGACTTTATTATCCACCTGAGTTGCTTGTCTAGGTTGATAAAGAATGTTTTTGCCATGGTGGCATAGCACCACATACTTTTTGGCATGAATTTCCTCCTTTTGTTATACAACCCATTTATGTTTCGATTCCACCAGGACAGCTTGTTTTCTGAGTTGATCATGTGCTTAATCTGGGTAGGTACAGCTGTTTCTAAGCAGCTGTTAATATAATTATGCAGAGTTTCTCTAAATTATTTCACATGGGCAGCAAAGTTCTCAGGGTTTGGTGGGGCTGGAAACATGACTAGAGTTTTCACCTAGTAGGATTTTTGCCCTAGAATAATTCCTAAAAGTTTCAGGGTTACTTCAAGAGAGACAACTTTATGGTCTGACCTGACTAGCAAGGACATTACACTAGAGAGTCTGCAATGTTCCACCATATTTGTGAGGACCAAGTCAAGGATCTTTGCACCTTTAGTGAGCATGCAGACTAACTAGTCCAAGGTGTTGGCACTTACAAAGTCCAGGAATCTTTAGGCCTGCATGCTAGGGACCTTGTCTGATTCCCAGTTTATATTGGGGTAGTTAAAGTCGATCATGACTATAGTTTTAGGTTTAATAGGGAGTGTGTCTAGGATGTTTATGCATGTATTATGTTTTTTCTGGGTCCTAGAGGGGGGCCTATAGCTTGCAAGAATATGACATGGGACTTTGTTTATAGTAATTTGGGTGTGGAGAAGCTCAAGTGCATCACACTGATGAACCAGCCTTGAGGTATGTTTGTTTTAATGTAAATAGAGATACCTCCATCTTTGGTCCCTTCCTGTGCAATAGTTGATATAAATATGTGGAAGGCGTTGTAGCTCTGAACTGCCAGGATGCTCTCTGTGGCTTTAAACCATGTCTCAGTAACTGTATAGATGTCTACATTCTCCAGGGTGAAGAGAGCTTTCAGGGAGTGGAGTTTCTTTTTTAGACTCCTGACGTTGAGCAGTAACACATTCAAATTTTCTTTAGCTGGTTTAGCCATGTCAGTAGATTTATCAGGATAGCAATACCTAAGAATGCAGTATTAGGGGTAGACAAGGTTTTAGCCAATATTCAAAATCACAGAGGGAACAGGAACATCTGTGATAATATTAAGAGAATACTATCAAAAACTGATTATACTCATAATTCAAAAAAATAACTAACTTTGGTTAGTCTGGATATCAATAGTGCATTTGATTCAGTTAACTGGGAGTAATTACTTCAGTGCTGGAGGAATGCAATTTTTCAAAATTTCTTACAATTAATCAAACTTCTCTATGAAAACTCATTTGCATACATTAAGATAGGCTCTCATACTTCCCAATAAACCATGATTACTAACGGTATTAAACGGGGTTGTCCTTTGCCCTCATTGCTTTTTGCTCTTAGTATGGAACATTTTGCAAATCATATAATATTTAATAAAAACATCAAAGGCATACTAATAAATAATGATTTAACCCCCAAAATATAATTATTTGCAGATAACATCCTATTAACTTTGACTTGCAATTCTTTTCTTATTGTAGTATTCCAAGCAACAGAAATATTCCAGAAGGAACTGGGACTCAATTTTAATGAGAATAAGACTAAAATACTACCTGTTAATTAGAATATTGATAAAATAAATAATAAATTACATAAATACAGTGTGAAAGATGGCAAAATCACTTACTTAGTGATAATCTTGTCTGAAATATTAAAGATATAACAGCCTTTAATTATAATAATAACTTAAATCCCATAAAACAAACTCTTAATAAATGGAATCTTTTTTTACTATGGAAGACAAACTCTCCTTAATTAAAATGACTGTCCTTCTGAAAATTCTATATATAATACAATCATTATTCCTCCTACTCCCAAAAAATATATGAGTGTAATTCTTTGTTTCTGAGATTTTTATGGTTTCCTAATAAGCCTAGATTAGCTTTATATCATCACATTAGAGACTGGATATTGGGTGGGATTGGTCTTCCAGATTTAGAATTATATTCCTTATCCTTAATTGTTAAGATAGTTTCTTGGTTAAATAATTATAATGCCAAATGGAAAGATATTCATGGAGGTATTTGGTGTAAATCCAATAATTTAACAAAATCATATCAAACTAAAACAGCTAGTAATACATTTCCTTGATTAGCAAAATACTATTTTATAGAGAAAAAAAAACAGTTACCTCTTATATTAATACGATAATAACTTCCTATAAAATGTCATTTGCAGGAACCCTGAACATAAAGCATGGATTTTGTTTGTTTTTCCAATTGCGTGTACTCAAAATAGTACTAATACATTTAACAATGACTACATTTAAAGACAAAAACCTGTTATACTGGTATCAATTGCTAGACAATGGGAAGTTACAAAATGTTGACCATAAATTTGAGTTAAGCAAAGATATGTGGTTAGAAATTCAACATTGTAGAAAATTAGTTGAACAAAGGATTAATCTAATGCAACCAATAGTCCCTCACATTCATTGATTTACTCATTACTCCAGTGCACCAGAACATAATTGGACAGGGACTTCTATCTAAAATATACAATGTACTTAAGAAGTCAACAGTATGTCACAGAGAAAACTATTGGGATTATTTTAAACTTGTTAATAATAACTCCCCAAGTGAAAATGATAAAAAAAACTAATACTCCAATCTTCAAAATAAACTACTTCATCACTAAGGAGGAGGATATTCTCTTGGAAGTTCTTACATAGAACCTTTATCATATCACATAAAGTTGAACTGATGTTTAATAAAGACAGGATGCTGGAGATGTAAACTAAATGTTAACGCTGACTGGCAGCTTATGTTTTGCTGTTCTATAAAACTTAATAACTTAATATGAATTCTCTCTTACAGTCTGTTTTTAATGATAAATTTATGCTGACCAAATCTCTCATGTTATTTAATACACATATTCTTACTTGTGTCATGAAAATAAAATACCTTCTTTTATAGAATATCTTAATATTAGCAAGAAAAGTCATCACCAAGAACAGGAAGAATCAGACTGCTCCTACTATGAAGGAATTTGTACACTTGGCAACTGACATTTGCCATCTTTAACTTACAACAATCAGGACAAGAAAATCTACAGTCACCTGTTCGTATAATATGTGGTTGAAATTCAAACAACCACTGGATAATCAGACTTTAAAAATTAACTAACAACTACTCTAATCACATTTTTTCTGTTTAGAAAGCTCTGTTTTATAGTTGACACCATTGTAAATAGTTATTTTAGTTGTTGTTTATTATTGTTCTTCTAGATATGTATATTTGTTTTATAATATTTCTGTTATAATGTATTGATGTTTTGCTGTTAAAATTTTCAATAAAAACAATTGAGAAAAAAAAATTCCAGAGGGGACAGGTGCAGACCATTCCTGGCAAAGCGGTAAGGTCTGCCGATCATATCCTCCAAGGCTAACAGACATTGTACCCACTTCAGATAGCACTGTACTCTAAGCCAATTGTTAAAGTCATGTATTTCCTGTTTATATTGTGGTATCCTATGAGAAGGTAAAATCCTGCTCAGTGCCAGGCTCATATACCCATCTGGGACACATAGACTGAGAGCTCTGCCATGTGTGTCTTCATGTAGTCCAGGGGGGTATGTCTCAGATAATTTAAACTCACGTTGAGTATGAATGAGTCATACTGGCAGCTGTGGTTCAAAAGACCTATATGTGTGTGCGTGTATGTGTGTGTGTGTGTGTGTGTGTGTGTGTGTGTGTGTGTGTGTGTGTGTGTGTGTGTGCGTCTGTGTGATCTGACAGATCTTAGCCTCTGAAAGACAGCTGGCCATGACACTCTCCTTACATTCATTGGTGAGTGGGACATCTATGTATTTCACAGTGTTGTCTTCTATGACCAAAATATTGATTTATGTGTTGGTGTGCCTTATGGACACAGAAGCCAAGATGGCGTAGGATGTGATGGCATGCGTTGCCCTGTGTTGTGTTGGGTCTTGATTTTGTGAAATGCTCTTGAGGTTTCTGGGGATACTTGGAGTCTCAGCATTTGTGGGGCTAGGGGTCTGATCTTTACTATGTGAAGTGGTTATAGTGTGTGTATTACTAACAGCCTGATTGTTATTGTAAGTCCAAGTACATCAGAGCCTTGCCTCCAGTCACATTATGTAACTACATGTCTCACATACTGTATCAGTTTGTTTATGAATTAAGTGGTTGTCACAAACATGACACAATTACTACACTGCCTCAGGATGGCCATATCCACCATTCTAGCTGCAGAGGTAGCTGGGTAGTGCATGTCCATGACTATGGATCCTTATTTCTTGTTCTATAAGGGGATGGTACAAGATGGTTGTAGAGCTGACTAGCTTGGTAGCTGTAAGAGTATAGAATACAATCAAGTACTAAGTCTTAAATCATAGGCAGTGTTTCTCTGTGTACAAACTAGTTTCTCTTTGCACAACTAAGTACTGTGGACATTTCAAGAGTAGTTTTACATGAAACATTTCAATTCTGTGTGCCTGATTATATACAGGGCACTGATAGCTACTGCTGTACAATAAGCAGTTTTACAGAAGCAAGCCAAATTAATGCAAAGAAAAATGACTAAATAAAGTAATAACCCTCTAACCAATCAGTCTCCCTTAAAACCTTCCTGTGTGATCTCCAGCTCAGATAGACCAGTCCACCTACTACTCCCACTAAGATAGCAGTCCCAGGCCTACTTAGTGTAAAACCACACTATAGTTAGCTTCAAGTGAATTCAGACAGGACACTCAAAAAAACTAGCTAGAATTACACACTCTTAAAATGACTACAACACAAAGAAACTAGCAGCAAAATCAGTGTAAAGCAGGAAACATTAGAGCGACAGAAGACAAAAAAATACAATAAATGAATAATTAAGAAATGCAGCAGTACTCTAAAGTATTTTATAAAAGTGTAAAAAATCAACTTAAAGGATTTATCTTTTCTAGGATTGCACTGGATACAGGACAGATGTTTGTGAGTTTTGTGGAAATGATCCAAGAACTGTGCAATACCCCAACCTTAAATAGGCCGAGAAAACTGACTAAACAAAACAATTAGCTCTCTTACCAAACAATCCTAGCTCAGACAGATCAGGCCCAATTCTACCCCCACTAAAAAAGCAGTCCTACGCCTTCCTAATATAAAACCAAACTACAGTTTGACCTAAGTGAATTCAAACAGGATAATTAAACAAACAAGCTAGAATCACACACTCTTTTAAAGTAAATACAATGCAGAGAAACTAGCAGCAAAGTCAGTAAAAGCAGGACCCTTTAAAGTGACAAAGGTCAGAAAAAATACAATAAGTAATCTGGAATATGTCTATACTTTGTACATTTATGTGTCATGACTCTGGATTGTTTTATAACTATCAACAAGTGTAATCATTAATCATTAATTGTGAATTTTATTTTTGTACTAGATGGTAACAAATTTGTAATAAGAGGTCAAGGATTGTAAAAACTATTTAATGACATGAGAATGATGGCAATAAACAAAATATATATAGGCCCTTTGTTTAAGAAGGGTCTTTTTAGGCCCAGTCAGACTAACCTTGAAGACAAATGCCAATAAATAAATATGACTAAGACCAAGATTAATCAAGCTGTCCAGTGGTGTACAGGGATAAAGCCCTGATTATGGACCAGGGAGCCAAGGTTCCATTAACAGCTCAGGTTACTAATGGGGCAGCAGGAAGGGATTGGTATTCCTGTACTGGGTGGGAGGGTGTTTGTTGATGATGCTCCCTAAAGGTGCAAAGAGGGAAGTTGCTCTTGGACATAGTCAATAAGCATGGGGGGGGTGGGTGGAGCATATAAAAGAAACTCCTAAATGGATGCACAGATAGCTGAGCCCACAGGATGCCCTTAGTATCCCTTACTTGCCCTAACAGTACTAGAGTAGTCTGTGGTGGGGGGGTTGGTAGACCCCGTGAGGATGTGTGGCACTGGGGGCCAGGTAGGATGAGGTCTGATGCGACCAAAATAGAAGACCAAGATTAATCCAGCTGCATCTCATGTGACAAAATATAGTACTAAACTAAAATGTTATAGTAAAGAAATGGATATCGAATTATTTGTATGTCAGATTTTTTTAGTAAATGTTCTTGTATTAATTTCAGTAAACTGACATTCAAATAAAAAAAGTCTGAGTTCACTTTCAGAGAAGGAAGGAATAAAGTTAATTCTTACTAGGAAGAAATTTCATAATATTGCGACATCCTGAATATGCAAAGAAAGTGCTATTATAACCTTTCATCTCCTTACAGAATAGCAAAAGCCTTTGAAATCCAGCCACAACATTATACTAAAAAAACAAAAAAGTCAAAGGGTCTTCAGTGATCATACTGTATCACCTATATCGCTGAATTCAAAAGACAGCTTTCTGATCACACATATTACAACATGCAGCTTCTTGATGATCCCAATAAACAGTATATAAAAGAATTATGGGTCTTTATTAATTCCCTTACCTGCTCATATCCAGGATAAGCTAACTGTTTTCATTTTTGACTTTCTATAGACTGCCAAAATCCGTAAGCCAGGAAATAAAAGTAGACCAAATGACATGTAAAGGAACTATAACTGAAGGGCTTTCTGGGCTTGTGAAAAAAAAAATTCTAAAACCACTAGTTAGAGAAATGGACAAATGAGTATAAGATAGCTAGAGAAATGAACAGATGAATATAAGATAGCACTCATTTTCTTAAGATTGTATCACATTATCATTAGCTGTATCACTGTAGACGAGATAAAATATTACAAAAATGAGTTATGTTCTGCAAAACTCTACTCTATAGTAGTATGATTGATCATACTGGAGGTAAAATAGCTTTGAAGTCTACAGAGTAAGATTTTCCTCATATTTATACCCTGTCCCTCATAATTCTTTTTGATTTCTTGTTTAAATCCTGAAAATCTAGGTAATTAAATAATGCAAGACAATACATTTTTATACTCCTGGCTCTTTTTTTCATGTTGCTAAGTTTCTCTGTGGTACTTGTAACACTCTGTGGATTTCTGATACTGGTGCTATTGTTTTTCCTGTGTTTCTGTATTCATGTTTTTATGCTTGACCTTATGTGCAGAAGTGTTATATGATAGGTGTACAAGTGTAGCAGTGTTTCTGTTATGTTTTTGATTTTAGCTCAAGTGGACTGGTTTGGGTGACTAGTGCTCATGTGACCCAATTGTTTTTCTTGGATTTTATTTATGTGCCTTGTTTTCCTTTTGCTTCTTTTGATTACATTTCCTAATGTTTACTTCATTTTTGTCAGCTATTTATTCATGTTTTATGGCTGTCTTTTCTTTTGTATAACTCCATTAGACTGCAGTACATTAGAATGTAAAGAAGGAAGCAGAAGACCTCTACACTGCCATCATGTAATACCATTATTTAAGAAAGGCAAGCAACTTCTTTCTCAAATAATGTCATTTTATAATAACATTAACCCATTCCTGGGTGTGAACATCATATGATGTACTCACAGCTGGCTTTGTGTGATTTCTTGGGTTTTACTCTTGTAATTAAACCACACTAACCTTGGAAAAATTATGTAGTACCCACATCCAGTCTTTGGTTACTATAATTGATATAATTCATTGTAACACACCACAACTTTAATAGAAAACTTGTTTAGGTAATGAGAACCGTAGCAGGAAAATCAATGGCTCCATAATATGCAGCCTTTTCAGTGCAAACTTTATGGCACTACACATATAAATTCACACTTGTTTAATTAAATTTTAGTAATGGCTTGTTTCAGAATTTAAACCTATAGGATTAAACACTTTGAAGAATTTCACCAGGAGGTGAACATAATGCACCCATCTGTAAAACTCTTCCTGGAGTATTTGGCATTTTGTGTTACTATATTCAATGGGACCTTGTCGATGTACTTGTAGGAAATTACAGATAATGTGTCCCTCAGACAGGGAATCTGACATAGCTGTAGGAAGGGAAATGTAAATATAAAAAAAACATAGCTGTTCCAGTGCAAGGAGAAGACCTACCTTTAATGAATGGGTAACACTAACAACTTAGAGAATGGGTGACCTGTAGATCGTACCTTGACTGAAGAATAAACGTTCCCCAGCAGGGTGTTAATCTACAGGCAGCACCCATTGAAAAACAAGTCATTTGCCTCACAGCAGCATATCAAGCCATTGTGGTGTTTGGACTGAAAGAACTAACAGCCACCATTATTTTATACTCGCTAAGCAGTGTTTCTTCTGTTATTTTTGTCTGTTTAGTGAATGTAAAATAAAAAAAAAAATAAAAAAAGCATATGTATGTGTATGGGTGTGTGCATCTTTTTATATCTGTGTGTGAGAGTGTATGCATGTATGAGAGTGAGAGAGATCAATCAAGCTATTATTTTGCATTGTCTAAACAGTGCTTTTGCTGTATAGCCAGTGTAAAAAATAAATGAAACAGAAAAAACAGTGTGTGTGTGTGTGTGTGTGTGTGTGTGTGTGTGTGTGTGTAAGATAGAGAGTGAAGAGTTAGAGCAATCGAGCGATCCCTGGCAGCAGCAGCAGCACTTAAGCGGTTTGCATACCCTCTTGGTCTCTTAGCTCCAGATTATCTGGATAAGCCTGAAACAAAAGGGAGACAAAGGCTCAAAACTGAACAGATTTTAAATGTTGCTGTTACAAAATCACAAAGTTGCTTAAATATCAGGATTTGTGTTAGTATGTATTTTGTGAAGCACAGGAATGTATGTGTGTGTGTGTGTGTGTGTGTGTGTGTATGTGTGTGTGTGTGTGTGTGTGTGTGTGTGTGTGTGTGTGTGTGTGTGTGTGTGTGTGTGTGTGTTCGTGTGTGTGTGTGTGTGTGTGTGTGTGTGTGTGTGTGTGTGTGTGTGTGTGTGTGTGTGTGTGTGTGTGTGTGTGTGTGTGAGATCAGCCCACTGGCAGCAGTAGCAGGAAAGAGATGTGTATACCTCTGGATCTTTCAGCTGAAGAAATCTGGTTAAAGCCTGAAATAAAGGAGGAACAAAGGTTCAAAAATAGGAACAGATTTTAATTGCAGCTCTTATAAAATTACAAATTTGCCTAAAATAAACGATTTGTGTTAGCATGAATTTTCCTGAAAAAAATAAATGTCTGAAACTCAAATGCATGTCATTATTTAGTAAATTCAATTTCCAGTGACTGGCAACAAACCAAACATTTAGTAAGACAACAATGCCTGGATTTTTTTTAAGTTGGATGTAAAATGCTTCCTCTAACATCATTACCATATACTACAACAAGTTTGAAACATTAGGTGGAGGAACTATTTACATGAAAAACATATAAAAAATAGAATAGTAATTAAAAAAAACAAATAAGTAAAACAGAATCATTTTACAAACAGCCCATTCTCTAAGCACAATAATGCCCTCCAGGGTATGAATTATTGTGGAAATAATACCCTTTGAGGGTTGGGTGTTATTTCCACAATAACACAGACTCTGCTGGGCATTATTGCTTCCATACCACCAAGATCTTAAAAAACTCTGTAGAGTCAAAAGCAACTTGTAATTAATATTTAGTAGAGATGACAATGTGAGAAGCATTTTCAAGAACTGCAGCAGCTGTCCTTTAAATGTTCAGCCACATATCTGTTTGCAAGAAGCAGGCTGAGAGAAAAAAATAACACAGTGCAAAATGGTAGAAGACCCTGCAGTCATCCAGAATTTCAAAAGTGAGGTAATTTGTATTGTTACCAGGAGAACAACATCATTAATCACAAATTTTACAGTACAGTGGGATTCCCATATGCTTATGAGAGTATGGTTTAACTAATCAAAGTTATAACATGTCCAGAGGCACATTATATATGAGAGACTGCCCAGATAACTTAGAGCCAGGATGAAGACACAAAGAGAAACTGTTACTAGCAAAATTAATCACAAGCCAGTGGAAGCATACTTTTCTCATATAGTTATAGTTCTTCACAGATCTTTCCTTACAGCTATAAAAATAAGGACAATAGAGCTTAAACTAATTTTATTCTACAATATGGAGGCTAGTGGTTTGATCCTCAGTCACCATTTTATGAGGCATTATAGCACTAACTTTACCATTTGTAACAATAAACAGTGGATGTGCATTAGATATATTGAATTGCAACACATTTATGCCATATTGTAATGCCTAGATTTTAGATAACAAAATCAATATGACAAAATTAAACAATCAGCTAACACCAATATAACTATATATGAAGTCCATAAGAGAGGCAATTTCTAAGCATTATTAAGGTTTATCTAAAAGACCTTTAAGTTTTAACCATGACAGTTTTTATGTGTAACATTTGATGTTCTTACATTAGCAGTTTGTATTTCCCTATTATAAGCATTTTTGTTAAAGAAATAAGTTCTGAAGATGAGAGGATGCTTTTACATTTTCAATTTATTGTAATAACTTTCCTTGCAATAGTGAGAAGAGACCAGAAGAGAGGCGCTTGTGTTCTTGGAATGAAGTTTGGGACTGCAGTGTTAATTAATAATAATGAATTACTTATATCACAGATATCTGACCACAAGGCTTTAGTGAAGTTCTTGAAATCCACCCAAAATGGAGCAACCATTTTACACTCTAAAATCATGTGAATCCAATTTGCCTTTAAAGCTTCTTCACACCTCTAAAACTTGATATTGGCGGGAATTCAATAAAGCCTACAAAGATTAATTTTCCATGTAGGCATAGTGGCACAGAGCTTAAATAGAAGTAATCAGCCGTGTGATCCAGTAAACGGAGTTAAGGGGTGTGCATGAGTGAGCGAACACAGTGTCCATGGCATGCAAATCACCTCATAAACAGTTGAACTGCATGCAAATGAGGGTGTTGGAGTGATCCAGCAAGCAGATAAGCAGTCCTGCAGACCCTGTGTTGGTGTCCGAAGTGTACATGGAAAAATTCTGTGTACATGAGATAAAAAAGTGAACAGGGGCTGTAAAAGCCCAATTAGAAGGAGAGGAATAGCACAGAAGACAGAGATATGTGCAAAACTATGCTCTGTGTGTCCAAAAAGTAATGGAAAATAATGGAAAATAATTATTTTTTTAATACTCATATTATGTTTGTGCAGAGCACAGCAGTACACAGACATGTAGTTATGCAAAAAGAAAATATTTAAAAGTGTAAAAATAATAATAAAAAATAAAATATGTGACAATAATGCATTATAGGGCCTTGCATGGAGTATGTTCAATGGTAGATTTCTGTGACTGCCAAGAAGGCAGTGTCTGGACTAGTGAAGTTTCCTGGTTGTGCGTATAGATCTGTATTCAAATGAGCTGGGGTTACTGAATAGCAAAAATGAGTATTTGTACCTTCAGATCATATCTGTGTAGTCCCAGAACCATGCTTGTGTCCACAGAAGAGATAGCTGACATCAAAAGGGGTGTGTCTGTATTTGTTAAGCACATTGGAGTTTAGAAGCACCTGTTTGTGTACAGCACCATTGAGCTGAGCAGGGGGGTAGTATGTCCAGTGCCTGGTAAGCTTTGTTTGACTTTGGGGCATATGTTTTAGTTAGTTTGAGCATGTTTCCACAGTGCAGCACTGTGCTGAACATGCCCATCTATAGAGGTGTGTCCATTAAGTGCTGAACATTGTTTATATCTGCGGCTCTGGTTTGTACACCACACCACAGTATTTAGCAGGGAAGGCTGTTTAAGAAAAATAAAATTGCCTGGGAAAACCAAACATATATAAATTACTGATGCCCCATGTACCACTAAAACTGGGTCACTAAAACATTGATAATGATGTACTTGGCAGGTGGAACATGATAGATAGCCAGTCACACAGGCTGTACATACAGCAGAGCACTAGAAAAGTTACATACACCCTACAATCTGATTTCACCCCATAATCAGCACCAGTGGAGTACAAACATGGGATTTTTAACTAAAGCAATGCTAGGAGCTGATGCACTCTGCTACATCTGTATGTACTAGATGCTGAGGTCAGTGCTAATGCTGCTGCTGACAATAGGCCTAGACTGAGAAGGAGAAGAGTGTTCAGGCCCAGGGTAACCTTCCAGGAGCTACATGAGCTGAAGATTGTAGAGCGCTACAGGGTGGACAGGGTCATATTACAAGAACTCAGTGAGCTCTGGCACCCTCAACTCAGAGCCAGAGCTAAAAGAGGGGAACCCATCCCAGTGGAAACTAAGGTATATGTAGCCATTAACATACTAGTTACAGGTACTTTTCAAAGACCGACTGGGGACATGATGGGGGTGTCACAGGCATCAACATCCAGAGTACTCCACCAGTTCTTAGATGCCATGCTAACACATGCCAGTGAGCACACTTATTTATCCCGCACCCCTGAGAAGAGGGCTAGCAGTATGCAACTCTTCTACCATGTAGCACACTACCATGAGGAACTGGGTGCCATAGACTACATTAATGTACACATCAAAGCAATGCCCAATGAGGAGGGTAGAATCTGCGTCAACTGCAAGGGGTATCACTCCATCAACTGCCAGGTCATGTGCAATGCCCAGGGCATTGTCATGAATGTGTGATCTGGCAGCCTTGGCAGTTATCACAACTCCCATATCTGGCATGCATCACAGCTGTACCAGACATTTGCCAGAGGGCACATCCCGTATGGCCATCTACTGGGGAATACTGACTATGCAATGCAACCATGGATAATGACACCTATCAGAAATGCACACCCACCCACTGAAGAATGCCATAATGAGGCACACGCACAAACTAGGAACATCATAGGGCATGTGTTTGGGCTGCTCAAGTCATGGTTCTAGTACCTAGATATATCCATTGGAGCCCTGCAGTACTCTCCAGCCACATGTGCACAGATGTTTACAGTATGTGTCATGCTACATAATATGATCCTGCAGAAACAGCTGCGGCAGGATCTTCAGAAAGAAGGGATATGCAGCCCCCCCACCAGTGCCTAGGACCCCACAGCCACACTCACAGGGGACTCAGAGGAGGACCCCCTGAGGCTGTCACTGTAGGCAGATGTAGACATGCCCAGTATACTCTGGCTTGGTCAAAAGACAATGCATAGCACATGCACTGTCAACCTAGGGTCCTAGGGACTGACACCTTACTCCGACTTGCATACATAATAACAAGGATGCAAGCTAGACCACACAACCTGTACCTAACCATGTTTTGGCTGTATACTACATGTATCAGGCAGAGTCAGCCTTGAAACACAAGTCTTTCAACTGCTGCATTCGCAAGGTAAGTCACTATCCTAGACAACAAATGTACGGGGTACTAGACTATGGTAGCATATGTATGGACCTGCTGCATGTATGCAAAAGAATAGAGTGGGCTACTGGGCTACTTGCACAGAACTAACAGCTATTTGGGACAACAAATACTCTGTCCAGTACTGGGTGCCTCATAATATGCATTAAGCCACATGGCTGGAAACCCCACTGTATTATGCAAGGGAAATGCCAAACAGTGAGGTTATAGGACAGACACACGACTGTCAAAGCCGGAGTTCCCTACCCCTAACACATCAGTATTCCCATAGAACTGCAGTAACAGTATATTTGCAGGGATATATCAGCAGACTACACAATTCCAGGGCTGTCACAAATAACCCAACCACATGTATTTTCCACAAAAAGCAAGTGTCACAGCAGGGATCACAGTGTATGTCTGTATGCTGTTGATAGTGTGAGGAATTAAACCTTACTTTCTGGAGGTTGGTGTGGCTCACTGGGCTAAGGACAATAGCATGGTTAATGGTGTTGCTGGGTTGAAGCTGGCCTCATCTACAATTTTTGCATGTGTATTACTTGTATGGTAGGAGTCCCACAAACCGACACAACACTGTAATCTGTTGCTGCAAGGAAGCTGGACACAGCCAGAGAAAATGGGGGGACAGAGGTCCAAACCTACAGACATTATACATGCTATGAGTAACCTAGAAGGTGGCTAGTATAACAGCAGGTTGCAACAGATCAGATTAGCTGCAGTATGTAAAAGCCATCACATAATTGTGTCAGTATTACCAGATAAACACAACTGTATGAAGAACAGAGCAGACATATTGGGTGGAATGCTGGGCATTCAGCAAAATCATGTACAGTGAGCAGTATGAAGACTGTCAGCCTGTTAGTGGTGTTACATCATATACCCCAGTCATCTCAACCTCTTAAAGCAGGGAATATGGAAAAAGCCATAAATAATAGTGGGGCAAAGGTCCAAATATAAGGAGAAGGATTAACTATTGGACAGATAAATGCGGAAAGTTGGCAGAATAATAGGTCTTGCATTAGCATGAAACCCCTGAAATGCATGGAGTCGGTAACTCAAATGTCTCTCGTCATATCCTAATGTCAGTTTATAATGTTTTGCCCCTAATGTGCCACCAAATCACAATGCTATATAAAATGTACCAAAAATATGATGCAAAACTCTACACATTCCATTACTATCTGTACAATTCATAGGTATGTGTCACATATTGCGTTCAGCAAAAAGCCAAGGAATACCTTGGAGAAAATATCAGGGAGTTGTTGGACTTTGGAAACAAGTCCAGCAGCCAATTGGCTGAAGCACACAAAATCCAGGATTGGAGTACAGCTAGGTCTGGCCTGGAGTCACCTTGTGAGCACCAATAGTCACACTGGGCTTGCTCCTACACTTAGCTAACTTGAGCCCATGTTTGTTGCCTCATCTGCCCAAAGACCTGCTATGTGGACATATGTTTGTACAGACATACAGCTACATATACATATCCGTCTCTCCCTATCCCCCTCACTCTTGATTAGTGTTTCTATCTGTATGTTGCACACACACACACACACACACACACACACACACATATATATATATATGTGTGTATATATATATATATATATATATATATATATATATAATATGTATATATCTATACATATATACATATACATACATTTATATATATATATATATATATATATATATATATATATATATATATATATATATACATATACATACATATGTATATATATATATATATATATATATATATATATATATATATATATATATATATACACATATATATATATATATATATATATATATATATATATATATATATATATGTATAGGGTCTATATCACTTCGTTGAAATGGCAGAAGTTCAAACACCATATGTTCGAACTTCTAACCTCAAAGTGCAAAAGCATCAAAGGCTTAGAACAGGTGTTCCAAGAAACACACACACAACACAAGCACACCAAAAAAACAGCAACCCACACACATACACTTAAAATCCTACATCTAACCCTACACGAAACTGTACATACACTACTATCCATCCAATTACCTTAACCCAACCTCTAACCCTAAGGTCTGTCACTATCGCACACTCACCTGACCCACGTCCTAACCCTAACTCACCTATCCCGCCCTAACCCTAAAGTCTGTCACTATCTCACACCCACCTCACCTGCACCCTAACCCTAACTCACCTAACCCGTGCCCTATCCCTAACGTCCACACAAACGCAGACTTACCTGAAGCTGACCCGTAACTTTCCACCACAGTGCAGAAAATCACGAAGCCACAGAAACAGCCCACCAAATTCTTTCCCTGGGAAAGAATTTGGTGTTCTGTGGCTTCACGATAATCAGTTTTCTAACTTCACAGTTAGAACATATGGTGTTCGAACTGCTTAAGTTTCGACGAACTGATAGGAACCCATATATATATATATATATATATATGTGTGTGTGTGTGTGTGTGTGTGTGTGTGTGTGTGTGTGTGTGTGTGTGTGTGTATATATATATATATATATATATAAATATATGTACATATATATATATATATATATATATATATATATATATATATATATAATATATGTATATATATATATATATATATATATATATATATACACACACACACACACACACACACACACACACACACACACACACACATATATCTATATATATATATATATATATATATATATAAAATAACAAGATGTATATATACCTATATAAAGTACAATGATACATAGACTCCACACATGCATCTACAGTTCACATTTACATTACTGACACAGACAAGTGCATTTAAGGAGACAGCACTGTTATACAGATTGAGATAGATATGTGTGGGGATGTACGAATGTTAAATCTTCAGAAAAACGAGAGCCAACACAAACATGTAGCACCCAAGGTGAATAATTTTATTGAGCCATCAGTAAAGTTCAGACCGGTTTCGGCACACAGCCTTCATCACTGATGAAGGCTGTGTGCTGAAACCGGTCTGAACTTTACTGATGGCTCAATAAAATTATTCACCTTGGATGTTACATGTTTGTGCTGGCTCTCGTTTTTCTGAAGATTTGACTGTGGTTGGCCATTTGCACTTGCCGTACCTGCAAGCTCTTCATTCATATTCATGATGTACGAATGTTCCCACATACCCCTGCTTGCTGGGGTTATCTGCACATATACATCACAACAGCCATCTGATAGCACCAGACCAAGGCCTCAGCAGTACACAATCCCCTCACACAGAGACCCCTGAGCCTGCGGCCTGTCACCCTGCACACAGACATAGGTATGCTGGTGCTGTAATGTACATTGGGTGCAATACATTCCTTTGACAGCCCATATTGTTCTTGCCCATATGTCTGCCTATCAAATTGCAAACAGCCACATAAGGCCAGACTGGTAGATGTACACACATAGCAGAGATATGACCAGGTATCCCACCCCTAGGACACTAGATACAAGAACAGTGCCAAGCAGTATCACTCTGCAGGCCACACATGCTGCCTAACACAAGGTCACTTAGCATACTCCACTAGTACTGTGCCTGCATCAACATATACAACCAACATAACCTGTGGCATGTGCAACAGGTACTGTGAACTGTAGTGTCTAATACTAGTTATGTTGGCATTCTAATCTTACATTCTCCAACTGTGTGTATGTGTATTAATATATCCCCTCACAGCACTATAGGACATGCTCATGTGCACTATTTCCATGCAATGATATGCATTTTGGCCCTGTGACTGGCTGCTGGCTTCTAAATTCCCTCCTCTACAAGGCCTGCTGATGTCATCCATCTTAAGAGCACTGGCTGAGAGTGTAGTATCAGAGAAATAGTGTGGCCTATGCAATAAGTACTGCAAGCTGTAATGTGTCATACTGGATAGGTAGGTGCTCTAATCTCACAACATCCAACTGTGGGTGTGTGAATATATCCCTTTGCAAAACTTCAGACAAGTCCCAATGGGCTATCTCTAAGCAATGGTTATGCATTTTACACCCACTGACTAGCTGCTGGCCTCAGCAGAGGCCTCTGTCACAAGGCCTGCTGATTTCAGCCATCTTAAGAACATTGGTTGATAGTATAGTAGCAGAAAAGCAGTGTAATGCATGTGATAAGTACTGTGAGCTACAGTGTATAATGTTAAATAGGTAGGGGTTCTACCCTCACAGCATCCAAGTGTGTGTGTGTGTGTGTGTGTGTGTGTGTGTGTGTGTGTGTGAGAATGTGTGTGCATGTGAATGTGTGTGCATGTGAGTGTGTGCATGTGAGTGTGTGTGTGTGTGTGTGTGTGTGTGTGTGTGTGTGTGTGTGTGTGTGTGTGTGTGTGTGTGTGTGTCTGTGTACATGTGCGTGTGTGTGAGTGTGTGTGTGTGTGTGTGTGTGTGTGTGTGTGTGTGTGTGTGTGTGTGTGTGTGTGTGTGTGTGTGTGTGTGTGTGTGTGTGTCTGTAAATATATCCCCTTGCAGCACTTCAGGCAAGTCCCTATGGTCTATCTCTGTGCAATGGTTATGCATATTATGCCCACTGGCTGGCTGCTGGCCTCAACATTGGCCTCTCTTACAAGGCCTGCTGATGTCAGCCTCCTTAGGAGCACTGGCTGACAGTGTAGTAGCAGAGAAGCAGCATGGCACATGCAATAAGTACTGCAAGTTTTTTTGAGTAATACTAGATAGGTAAGTGTTCTACTCTCACAGCATTCAATTTGTGTGTGTATAGAACTGTCCCCTGATAGCACTAGAGACATGCCGATGTGACCTATCCCTGTGCATTAGTTATGTATGTTATGGCCCTGTGACTAGACATTGAACCTAAATTGCCTTCCTCTACATAAGCATAATTGATGTCTGCAACCATCTACAGTATTATATGCAGAGTAACCGAGTGACATGTATCAAAGGTAGTAGCGTGTGTCAAGGCTATGAAAGCATGATGACGCTGACTGTCCACATTGCCCCTGACACAGTGTTCTACACATATGCATCTAGGGAGCCAAGCACCTGTACTGGCATACCTTGTTGATGTCATATCTCTGCTGTGCTGCCTTGCCATCCTGTGTCGCTGTATTTCTGCCATGTGTCCATAGTTTCACCACTCAGACTCCTGGTACAAAAACAAACACAGCTCCATGACACACCAGTCATTCTGTGACAATACTGCCAGTGTACCATTAGGCAACAAAGATACACAACATTTGATGTGTACTCCTGACACATGCCATAATAGAGTACCTGTCATGGACTGCAACAATTGCCATGGCATGAAATTAGAGCACTACATAGACACATGTAAAGTTATATGGTCACCCTGTGCATCAGACACATATATACAGGTCTCCGCATCAATAGCATGGATGACAGGGATGTGGCGCAGGTATCATCACATGCACCAGGCATGGTATGGTGGTGCTGGAGGCCTTGGCTGTGCCATACAGTTGACAGCATGTGTCTGAATCAGAAAGGGGTGCTAGTGACATGGGTCATGGAGTGGTGCTATGTGTGTCTGTAGGTGACCTGCATGTGACAGTGGTGTTGGAGTGTGCGTGTATGTATGCAGTCAAGCTCAGTGCTAGCTCTATACTTGTGTATGGTATACAGCTGTGGACCGTACATGGTAGAGTGAACTGTTCACTGTCTCTGGTCATGAACATGGGAACTGACTCCTCCATGAGTAGCATGGGCAGCACCATGCCCAAGGTCAGAGGTGGTGCTAGTACCTGACAATGCTGTCTCCTGGGCTCATGGGACCACCCAGGACCATGTGCCCATGGTCTGCCATATCACGGTGTGGACAGCACACCTCCCTCTGTAGTGAATTAGGTGCTGCAACTACAGGAATATAAGTGTGCATGACCAAGTCGACTCCCAGCAGATGTTGTTGCTGATCTACATCCACGTGTCCAATGCCAAACCCCAACCACATGTTCCAGCACAGACAACGTGTGCGCAAAGACAGACACTATCTGAGCCCACCGTCTGTCCACTACATCAGTGAAACATTCCATGATGTCACCAATGTGGTGGAGGCAGTCACGGATGTCAGACTGCTGCATCCATAACCATAAGCATCCATTTGGTGTTGCATTCAGCTCATGTCTGTGCCTCCATGACAGCCTGAAACATGAAGGAAGTGACCCAAGATGTGACACCTGCAACAGGAAGTGAATGAGAAGCAGAACGCCAAAAATCCACAAACAACGAACTGTTGAACTGGAACGGAGCACAATAAAAGCCGGTCAAAAAGAGTTAGTGCTATTTATTGTAAATTACACTTTCAGCTGGGGTAATGCCTAGCCTTCTTCAGACAAACAGTTAAAATATGATAAACCAATGCCTTTTATCTAGTCAAGTTAGTGATGTCATCAATTAAGCAGTGTTGTTAGTAACCATAACAACATATTATCGCAGCCTACTTTTATATAACAAATTATAACTCGTTAACTTATAAAACAGGAAAAAATAAACAAAGCAATGTGCAGTCCTATCTCATCTTGTATTTAAAAACCCACTTTAATATGTGTACATATTAAAAACTAAATTATACAAATTTAATAAATGTAAAGTGTAATTTACAATAAATAGCACTAACTCTTTTTGGCCGACTTTTATTGTGTTCCGTTCCAGTTCAACAGTTCGTTGTTTGTGGATTTTTGGTGTTCTGTATCTTGTTAACATGGCGAATGGAACCGAAGAGGCCTCACAAGACTTGTTTTCTTCAAATGGAAGCAGCCAAACAGGGAACAACAATTCAATTGGGAATCTTACTGCCCTGGTTCAGGTTCTCCTAGGGAGAGTGGATTCCCTCACACAGAAGTTTGAATCTTCTGTTTTTTTAAAACTACCGCTAACAAACGCTGCACCAGTGGGACGCAATGAGCAAGGCAACACAAATGAGCAAGGTAACGCAAACAGCAACTGCGTTAACGGAATAGAAGGTGGCAACAGTAACGAACTCCGTAGAGACGAACTACAAGGTTCGAATCTCCTTAATCAAGGTAATACTGTTACAAACATTTCAGGTAACTGTTTGTCTCGTAACTCTGAAATGTTGAACATCAACAATAGACATTTGGTAACGAGGGGTTCTTCTGAGCATGAAATCAGAATGGCAGAGGACACAATTCCCTCTATGGAAACTTTTTTGAATGTCCCACATCTGTTTAACAATTTAAACTCTCAAGCTGGACCTTCAAATAATTTGAATGAACAGACTGAGAATGTTCTTTCTATACATATTAATGAATTTGACACTAAACTTTTTAAATGTAAAAAACTTCAGTTAGAAGTGTCATACCTACAGGAGTGTGTTCACAAGAAAGTCATCCCTAAAGGGTTACGTCAGTGAAGATATCCTGCAGGGTTAATTGAAAATTCAGCATTCCATCAGGAACTGTTAGAACTGTTTGATCGACAGGGGCAAGAGTTTTTATTAGCCCTTATCAATTTTTATAACAAAGACATTGTTGCTTTGAAAACTGATTTAGAGACTTTAGAAGTTGTGATAAAAACACACGCTGATTTTCCAAGATGCAAACACTAGTACTGCAGGACATTCACAAGTATTGAAGCCACGATGAACAAATTGCTTATTACTAAGAAAAAGAAACTAAATAGGGATATTAATGATTATGCCAACAAAAAAGCATAACCTAGGCCCCCTCCTCATTTTCAAAAAGTTTCCAATGGTGGTCCCGTTGAAAATGTTGATAATGATGAAGAAACATCAGCCTCCAACAACAATCAAAATAATGATAATTTTATGGATGAGGAAGTACAAGGTCCAACTTTAAGGAGAAGTGAGAGGCTGCTTTCTAATAGTAATAATCAGCGAGGTAACAAAAAGCCTAATCATAATAATGCAAGGGAGCAGCCTAACACTGTAAATGGAGAACAAGTCCATAATCAACAGGGTTTTCGGGCTGGCACCAATATTGGACAGAACAACAGGAAACCCAATTACAACCAACAAGTAAGGAACAAGAGAAGACAACGGAGGAGGTAGTTTCTATTTTAGTGACTGAAGAAATGCCTTCTCTTCACTTGAGTAGTGAAGGGGACTTCACCATATATAACTACACTTCCTTGGATGTCCAACAGGACATGGTTGACTTTTTATCGAAGGGGCTTTCTTTCATACCTGCAAAGTCCTTTGACATAACTAGAACTATAATGGACTTAAAATTGTTTATTCGTAAACTTAATCTCCAAATATCAATGGGACCTATGGTTAGTATGGTGAAAACTTTGAGGGTTTCTAGCGTGTTTTTAATCCTCCACTTCACCCGGGTTTAAACACCTTTGAGAAAATGTGTGAAATTGATTTTTGGGCCATCAAAGAAAAGCGAATACATACGTCCCGTCCAGCTCAGTCCAATATGTCTACAACGGAATGTGGATTTATTCAATTACTTAAAGATTGTCACACAAGAGTCATGAAGCCTGATAAGGGGGGGTGGCTTAGTCTTTATGGATCACTGTTTATATGTGGAAAAATTGATGGAACATTTAAACACTCCCAATTACACTCAGGTAACAATCAATGAGGTTAACGTAGCCTATAAGAAGGTAAGGTCAACCTTGGATGACCTGTTTGTGGAAGGTTCCATAGACATTGACCTTTACCAATACTTAAACATGATAGCTCCTAAAACACCAGTACTGTTTGGGTGTCCGAAGATCCACAAAGACATAAAGTCCCCCCCTTTCAGACCAATAGTTGATGGCCATGGCTCAATCACATACGCGTGTGCCAAATATGTTGACAGTTTGTTAAAGCCTTTTATTGAAACCGAACCACAGATATGTAAAGACTCGTGGAGTTTTCTTACAAACATTAGTTCCTTAGAATATCAACCTGAGGTGTATTTCCTAACTATAGATGTTAAAGATCTATACACAGTGATCCCTCAGGATTTAGGCACACAATAGGTAAGGGAATTTTTGCACAGTAAAAAAGCAAATGATAACATCATTTATATAATCAAGACTTTACTCGAAATGGTCTTGAAGAATAACTTTATGTTGTTTGAGGGTATGTTTTACCTGCAGAAAACTGGTGTGGCCATGGGTTCTCCATGTGGCGCTAGTTTCGCCAATGCCACCATGGCTTATTGGGAAAACAACTTGTTGTTTAAAGATCAACTACTTCAAAACAATGTCACCTGGTACACAAGATACCAGGATGACATGTTTTGTATTTGGAATGGAGAACTGTCCATGATACCAGCTTTTATTGACAACATTAACAGGACCACAAGTTTCCTAAAGTTTACTTATAATATAGGTGTAACTGCGATCAACTATTTGGACATTTGGTTAGTTAATGATTAGTCTAACAGTAGATATAAAAGCTCTATATATAGGAAACCGACGTATTCAAACTGTTTCCTTCATTTTACTAGCAACCACCCATATCAACAAAAGAACGCGGTGGTTAAAGGCCAGATGGTGAGGGCCGCCCGTATGATTTTGGATGAAGTAGACTTTGAAACTGAATGTGACCATCTTTGTAATATGTTTATTAAAAGAGGCTATCCTAGTCAACTTGTTTACAATATAAAAAAAGAAGTAGTTTTTAAGCACAATGTTGGTTATTTTATTCCTTTATTGAAAGGACAATCAAGCTCACCTTCTCATTCAGTCCTTAATGGATCGGTTAGTCTATTTGATGAATTCCTAAACAAAAAAGCTGGTAATGTAAGTTACCAAACCAGCTTTTTGTATACATTCTCTTTAGATTTCTGGTCTATTAGAGAGGTAATAAACAAAAATTGGGACCTCATTAAAAATGATGATTCCCTTTCCAGAACTCTTGGTTCTAGCCCCAGAATAGTATACAGACATGGTCAAAATCTTAAAGCCATTTTAGAGAGCAACATTAACAGCAGGAATTCTTATGGGAGAATTAATGGGATGTCCAAATGTGGTTCATGTCCACAATGTAAACATATTCTAGTTGGCAACCAGGTGGTTTTGAACCATAACACATATAAAATAAAAGGAAAATTTAACTGTGAATCTAAAGGTGTGACTTACGCTGCCTGTTGTGACTCATGTAATGTGTTTTATATTGGGAAAACGGAGAGACGCTTTAGGCAGCGAATATACGAGCATTGTTATGCAATAAAGAAGAAAGACTTTAACAATGCCTTAGCCAAGCACTGCTCTGAATTTCCCGCACACACCTTCAGGTTCACAGTTTTACAACAGAGATCTGAAAATATTCGAGGGGGTCCTTGGCAGATTTTGCTCGAAATAGACGAACTGAAGTGGCAAGTGCGAACAAGGGCTCACATGCCCCCAGGGATTAATGACAGTATTTCCATTAAAAGCCTGTTAAAACTTCTAACTTTGAATAGATAAAAATTGAACACAACGTAAACATATAAAGTTTTTGTACATAATAGCTTAACCAGGAATTAAAGGTTTGTTAATGCAGCGTTTGTGTAATTCGGTACTTTTTTAGTCCTTTCACACAATGGAGAACCAGGGAACTCATAAGTATTCTTATGAATTTAACTTATTTGGTATGAATTTTACTAAGTATTTTAAGTAGAGTATGTTGTTATTAAATTTGTATAATTTAGTTTTTAATATGTACACATATTAAAGTGGGTTTTTAAATACAAGATGAGATAGGACTGCACATTGCTTTGTTTATTTTTTCCTGTTTTATAAGTTAACGAGTTATAATTTGTTATATAAAATTAGGCTGCGATAATATGTTGTTATGGTTACTAACAACACTGATTAATTGATGACATAACTAACTTGACTAGATAAAAGGCATTGGTTTATCATATTTTAACTGTTTGTCTGAAGAAGGCTAGGCATTGCCCCAGCTGAAAGTGTAATTTACAATAAATAGCACTAACTCTTTTTGGCCGACTTTTATTGTGTTCCATTCCAGTTCAACAACAGGAAGTGAATGGCCAGCAATCCCCCTTTGAGCACCCCTCTCAATCTGCCTCTGTGGGACCTCACCATCTGTCTGGCTATGACCATTGTCTACAATCACTGACGTCATAGTTCTGACACTGTCCTGTATTATGTTGCTACACTCTGACTGTCCAATATCTATGGTCTCTGTTGGCTGGGTATGTGTGGGCATACTAACTGGGCATGGGGACAATGGAGGCAGAAGAGGGATGGCAACCTCTGGAACAGATTCAGTTACCGACAACCCCACCTGTGCCTCACTAAGGCCATCATCATCATCATCATCATCATCAATGTCTGATGAGACAGTGACATCAGGTTTTGAGAGAGACAGAATAACCCCCCCCCCATTCACCTGTGAGAAACAAGACAAAAGCAGTACATTACACCCTACACTATTATGTATAGTAACCCACACAGACTCATACAGATAAGGATCCACAACTGCATTACATGTCCCATATCTTTTCATCTCTTATCCCATGCACAGCACACACACTCACAACAACATACACAGACAACCCAGGCCCTGTATAACATGCACGTCAGCTACATCCAGGTAATGCTGCCAGTTCAATACATCTGTGAGCTATGCAATATGACAGTGTATGTAACAAAACTACACATAAAACCCAGTATACCAATCTTGACAATGATATGCCAGTTGTAGTACCACTGCCTCAGGTATGTACCTTCTCTCAATTTTGTCTGAATTGGCATCTTGGAGTAATTGCCTCATGTATAGAAGGCTGCATAGTTGCTCATTACTATACCTGCAAGTATGTTAATGTCTGTACACATACACACCTGCCATTTCTTAGGCTATGCACTGTAGTTAACTGCTCTGAAATGGAACATACAATTATTCTACTCTAGCTAAGCAGAACACTTGTGCAAAAGACAAAATGGCAGCCCTTAAGATTCATAGGGTATATCTAATTAGGCAAAACAACAGTATGACACTTACCAAGTATAGGAGAATGAACTCCTGCCACATCTGATGTACCCGTGTAAAGGTGAGAAAGAGGTATTGTCAGCAACACCAAATTTTGCAGTGTCACAAGGTGATACATGCATATATCCACATGTACAGTAGCTACTGTGATACTGGCTATATTGCTGACATTCTAAGTATGTGTGCACAACTGTGGTGAAAAGCCAACCTCCTTCATCCAATGCAGATAGACCTGACACCCATGTAATGGTCTGTAGAGCCTGCCACAATGACTGCAACTGTATTATACTGGTGAACAGAGTCAGCTTACCTGGATGCTCCTCTGATGTGGACACTGTGGCACCCACCTCCAAGATGTATGCCATGATGCTTGGCTGGGAGCTGTGGATTGATCCTAGGTTCACTAGGAATTCCTCTGTGGCTGAGAGGTGTTGTGTTGCAGGCCCTCTACTAGTGACAGCATGATCCCTGGCAACAGCAGCTGCCCTTTGATGTGCAGCATTGACCATGTCTGTGGCCCGGTGTCAAACCTGATCTTACGTCCAGTTCTGTTGGCCAATATCATTAACAGCCCTCACAAGGTCAGCCCACAATGCTGCCTGTTCTTCTTGATTGTGGCAACTTCTTGACAGCAGGATGTGATGGATGAGTCTGTGAGCATCCACTACAGCGTCATTTTCTGCAGATGAAAATGGCGGATGTCTCTGACGATACATTGTACCTGCAAGATAACAACAGGGGAACACATTACAAGACCAGATAAATGGATGTTCATTATGTACAGACCCTGCACAACCAAAATGGGCTAAAGTATCCACCGGTCCCTCACACATCATACCCCACAGTCTATAAACACACAACATGTGTGGCTATCAAAAAGATAGCAGAAATACCAGTTATGTCCCTGTGTGCCGTGACAGAGTCTGCTGTATGTCTCTACACCCATCACTGCATTCTACTGTGGTATGTCCCCTACAGGCATGGTCCCGCTACTATGTCAGACAGCCACTGTCAGAAAAATAGCTGTGTGCTATTACAACTATATGGGGACAGTCCAGAAACTCCAGTGTGCCACAATGACAGACAGCAATGCATATCTGCTGTAGTATATCTTCCCTATAGGCATTGTACCTCTCCCCTACATAGATGTTTCCAGAATGTGAACGTGTGCCTCATAGATGTGGTCCTTTTGGGCACACCTATGTGGATGTGTGAAAAATGGTTGGCCAATCATTGGTGGCTCTTGTCAGAATATAGAGAATCTGGCTGTCAAATGCCAGACCCCTCAGAAAACACTTATGCTACAGTAATATCTGTTAGTCTATTGATACTTTTACTTTGTATGGCCAATATGTATACTCTGTCATTGAGTTTGAGCCTGTGTCCCCCCACTAATTATGGCTATGAGCTGAATTACTGCTGTAAGGGATTGACAGGTATGTTAGCCATAGCTGTCAGGCAATGAGGCATGAATGTCAACAAAACAGTGACCTAGCCAGAGTACACCAGGGGTAGTCAGGGATACCTTTTCAATGTGAGAACTATTTCTGTGTGACATTGACAGACTGAGAGAAGGTGAATTACAGTACATTGTTTGGTATTACAGCTGTGTATACACCCATACTTACTGTCACTATGTCTAACTCATAATCCAATAGTTTCCTACAAAAAGCCAACCATTGTAGGGAGGATTAACAGGGGCAGAGTTGTGATTTGATTCAAAGCAGGGACAGTTGAGAGGCATGACTGCAGCTGTTGGATAGCAGAGTATTACCAACATATCAATACCACAGATGTACTAGAGGCCTACTGTTGTAAGCCCTATCCCCCATACCTCCATTCTCCAATCTGCATCCCATTGTATGGGGACATGTATTACAAACCTGGAAGAGTGAAGTCATCCTATTTCAACCAGAACATCTACAATCAGTATGCAAAACTGTTGTCTGTCTTAGTAAAGCAGCATACAGACCTGTTCCCCATAAGCAGTTGATTGTCTTTTGTAGGTAATGCTCATTAACAGGTGATTCCTGTGCAACAATCTGGCTCAGACTTGCTAATTTCATGCAGAACAGCTGGGTTACACTTTCATTAGCTAATGACATGGCACCACAGTGCAATATGTAAGGGCTTCATGTAGGCCTTGGCCCCTGTATTAGTCTATGAGATTGACATTAGTGAGGTGCGGAGACTACAGGATCACAGAGGGTAGGTACAAATACTGTCCACTGTTGAGATTTATGAGGTATACCCACAGTTTTGCATGATATGTTTGGCCATTGTCCCATGACATTGTTCAGTGGTAAACATTGTGGGTTGTGGTCAGTAAGGAAAGAGAGAGAAGTGAGTGTCAGATGTCATACTTGGCAGAATATACAGGCTGATGCAGTACCTGCTATCCTGTCAGCTCACTATCTTTGTAGGGGCAAATTGTGAAACACGTCCCTGTCACTGAACCTTTAAACCCTCCCACCCTTTATGCATGTTTTGGTCTGGATCCCTTGTTCTAGGGGGTTATGAAGTATGTTAGGTCTGTAGCAGTTAGCTTAACATACAGCTGTGAATATTCCAGACTGCAGCTGCTGCTGTAGCCTAGGACACATGGAGGGGTGTGAACACTTTGGAGGCCAGCAAGCTGTATGTGTAACTGAGGCAGCAGTGTCAGATCTGTTGTTACAGGATACCCTCTACAGTCCACTTGAGGCTTGTGTTTAAAGTACATAGGTTCATAGGTTCATAGGTAGGTACTAGGCTATCTGCCCTAGGGCATTTATAAGCCTCGCCAGAATGTGTTGGCTTTTGTCACCCTTTTAGCCTAGATTCCCGAGCCTCTGTCCAGCAGGGCCATAGAAGTGATCCCAGGAGAAAATTTACGATTTCCCATCCACTCATCAAGATTTCTCTTGAAGAGGGTCAGCGAGGGGCTCTGCCTAACATGAACTGGGATTCTATTCCAGAGCGAGGGAAGCCTCTGGGATATGAATACACCCCACCAGCATATCTTATTTATTGTTGTGGTGAGGTTTAAATCCATGGAGCATGTAGCTCTAATGGATTTGGCTTTCTTGAGGTGGAGCATGTCCATCAATTCCTGGTTAGACATGGCCATGTATGTCAGGCAGAGATCACCTCTGAGTAGGCGGTAAGCAACTGAGTAGAGCTGGAGTTTCTTTAGTCGAGTAGCATAGGGTATCTGTTTTAGGCCCATGATCCTCTTGGTGAGGTACTTTTGAGGTCTCTCTAGCTGTTGCAGGTGTCGGGTAAGATACATCCCAAATGGGGCACTGTACTCAATTAAGGGCCTGATGAGCGATGAGTAGAGGGGCACAATGACCTCTCTTGATCTAGATGTGAACCCTTTTGTGATTAGGTGAGCTATATAGAAGGCTTTTCTAACCACTTTGGCAATGTGATTGTCAAAGGAGAGGTTACTATCTACTTGGGTCCCCAGATCCCTAATTACTTCTTCCGTACTTAGTGGATTACCGCCTATGTGGTAGTTTGTGGGCACTTTGTTTTTCCCAAAAGGGATGACTATGCACTTTTTGGCATTTAGCTTAAGGCTATGGCTTTGACACCAGGCATCCATCTCTGTAAGACCCTTCTGGAGGATGCTTGTGTGGGCCAGAGAGTTGATTATGGCTCCCAGCTTGCAATCATCTGTGAACTTGGTCAGCCACAGTCCTCCCGTGCTTGCCTGTACCTCAGAGATTCTTCATCTGATATGTAACAATGCCAATAACAGAGTACTAGGCAAAATATAGTTAGGCTATACAAATATGTGCAGTGTATGCCTACCTATAGCCCTTTAACTTGCAAATATGGGCAGCTGTTAATTCAGTAGCAGCAACCTGTGTGAGTTAAAATTGCATGACTCAGTCATTACTTACTGTGTTCACAACAATGTCATTGAAGTGCAACACACTGGATTCGAACCCAGAACTGTAGGTGGCAAAATGTACAACATTAAAGGCATGTTACAGACTGAGCTACTGAGTCAGTTTTGCTGCAGCTGTATTTGCAAGGTATATGTGCATATGTGCAGTCTGTGACACACATTGCATCCATCATTAAGTGCATGGCTTTCAAAGGCAGTTGTTCTGCAGCAAGGTCTCAATTGTACACATGTACTTTGCCATTTCTGCTTTAGCAGGTGTTTTTAAAGATGTTTCTGATAAAAGGGTACTTACACCTGCTATTCCAGGTCTCATGTGCATCCATTATTATCTATTTGGCTGTGTACTGATATACATTTTGCATCAGAGTTCCAGGGACACTCCCATTTTTCCCAGAAGATGTACTTGCAGTCTATTAGTGGCACTCAGTATATTTTGCTGGAAACACATGCTGTAGATGACTTGAGCAGCCTAGTGGACTAATGCATAATGCTGTAGTTGACAGGGTCCTGGGTTCAAGTCTTGCCAGGGGTGAATGTTTTGTATATGTGCCTAACATTGGAGAAACACATAATAGCATTAAAGCAGTTTAAATTGCTTTTAAGTGGGTTTGTGTGGTTTTGCGTGGAACTCCGTTTAGCTCAGTGCAAACCTGCTCTAAAAATTTAAAAATAAAACAAAAAGGAGATGATAGGACTGTCATGAAATGGAGGCAAGCAGGGGGAAAAACATACAGAAAAGTAGGTAGGGATGTGCAGGATGGGTGTAGGGAAGAACCATAGCTTTCCATTTCTTGTACAGCAACGGCTGTTCAGTTTGATAGATTTTGTGGATGATTCTGGACTGACAAACTCCAGAGACAGGAGTGAGGAAAACATAAATGTATTGTCAAGCCAATTGGACCAAATTAGTTGTGTCCAATGTACATGTGTGCAAAATGGAGAGCTATGTATTGGAGCAATATTTTTTTTGTGGGACAGGTGTCCCTTTTTTTAAGGAGAGAGTGGAATGTTGATCAAGGGATATAGGTACATAGGGAAGTAAGTTGGGTAGGAGAGGATGTAATTGCAGACAGACAAGACAGTAGACAGGGGCAGTGTGTGATACATGAGGTGGGCAAACACCTTGGATGGAGAGGGTGTTGTGGAGTCTGAGAACTATGCACCTCCAGACAGTAGCAGCATGACTGAGAACTCCACCCATGGGCAGTAAACACTGCCCCTTCCCTGCCCTGAAGGTGGCTGTGCTGGAGGCTGGGCACCAGGGCAAGCAGGCCCCACCAGTTTGTCCATATTGCCCTCGAGCCAGTGCAAGCATTGTTCATAACTACTATGAAGAGTCCTGTGCACCATGGCCAGTAGTCAATCTTGAGTGACTATCACCCCTCTGCCACTGTTCCTGGGGGGAACAGGCCCTGTCTCCTCAGACGGTTCCACCCAAAGGTGGTGCAGGGCCAGCATAGGGGCCATCACCGGCTTGGGTCCCAGACTCTCTGGTACCCAGTGCCACAGCCAGCTGAGGTAGGGTAGGTGGATCAGCAGGACCTGGGCTACCCTGTCATGCTATGGTGATAGAGGTGTAGCAATGTGTATAGGTTAGCTATGAACAACAAAATTTGTTAGTAATAACAGCATGCCAGAACATTGGAAATAACCCAGTCAAATTTCAATGCATATTATATGGAACACAACAGTGACAAGCTAATTCTTTGTTTTCAGTAAGTACTGCTTAATTTGTTTCTAACTACAGAATATGTGACAAAATACTTCTTACTTAAATTTTCAGGGTCTACGTATTAGTTTCCTCCATGTGTTTGTCAGTGCTCTGTACAGACTCAGACACCTTGAGTGACATGTTTCCTGTAAAAGCACAACTGATTTTTTTTTCAATATTTAGTTGCACATGAGACAACTAGTTTGCCGTGACAAGAAGTATCCACATAGTTGCAAACTGGATACTCCTGACAGTGATTGATATTCACACTCCAATAGTCTAATCAATAAAAAAGGGGTCTGTTTTCATGGATATGAACTTTCCTACAGTCTCCGTTACCAGCTTGTTGGATATGGGCATCCTGAGGCAATGTAGAAATTGCCTCATGTTTAGTGAGAACTAGTTAATTTCTCAAACAAACTGATATGGTATGTGAGAGATCTATTTACACAACATCAATGGAGGCAAAACTCTCACATAAAAATACTCCTAATGTCAATAAGATTGTCAGCAGTACACACGTTGCATGCATCACACACAATTCAAAGCAGACATATAGACCCACATATACTGAGGCATTTACATGTAACCTTCCTAAACTAAAAAGACATCCTAGACAAAGTACACATATGAAATACCCTCAGCAGCTCCAGATGCATTCTTTCAAAACAACACATACATCAACACACAGAGCTACATCTCATGGAGCCTCTACCTCTAATCCCAAAAGGCAGGTCACCACACAATCCAACATTGCCCAACACTGCTGTCCCTCTCACCAGGCTGAGTAAGGAGAAAGTTACAGTCAGTTGCTTATCAGAGGCTAGGATCTGCCACATTGCACATGCACTCAGGTCATTGGACCACAATTACCAATATGACATTGGACAGATTAGTACTAATCTATGAACCTATGCACCAATTACCAATATGACTCAGTCATAGTCCATGTGGGAGTAAATAACATGAGACATACTTTCCTAGACTATATGAAGAGAGACATCAAAGTGCTCTTGGAATATGTGTCTCAGGCTGGTATGAGCCTAGCATTGAGCAGCATTTTACTTTTTTCAAGGATGATGGCACTATATGAACAAAAGATGACTGACTTTAATAAATGGCTTAGATTCTGATGTCATTCTAAGGGGGTTCAATATTTGTCAGCATGGAAGGAGATGATCAACAGACCATGCTGCTTTGCCAAGGAGATTCTTCACCTTTCCCCTCTAGGCTTTCAAATATTAGATAAAACATAGCCTTTCCCCATAGTGCCATCTTTAGACAATGCCAAACTGAAAGTACTTCTGACATAGCAAATCAAAACCAAGAAAATCTAAAAGTATTACTGCTCAATGCTAGGAACCTAAACAAAAGCTCTACTGCCTGGAAGTGCTCTTTACCCTAGAGAAGACTGATGTCTGTGCAGTCTCTGTGACATGGTTTAATGCTGCAGACAGCACACCAATAGTGCAAGGTTATAATGCCTTCCACACATTTAGACCGGCTACTTCACAAGCAGGGACTAAAGGTGGAGGTGTCTCTATTTTCATCAAAAATAAATATACTTCAAGGCTAGTCAAACAAAACAATGCACTTGAGCTACTCCATGTTCAAATCACCATAGATAAAATCCAATACCACTTCCTTGCAAGCTACAGGTCCCCATCTGTGACACTAACCATCCAACCAAATACCATATACATGGGTGACTTTAATTATCCCACTATTAACTGGGAATTCTATACGACATCAAATGTACATGCACAGAGATTCCTGGAGTTTGTAAACACAAACTCCCTTGACCTGATATATTCAATACACCAACCAGGGGTGGAGCCATACTGGATCTGGTCCTCACTAATATGGAAGAGTGCTGTACACCACCTACTGTAATGCCCTCCCTGGGAAGGTCAGACCACAAAATGCTCTCCTTTGAAGTAAAAGTAAAAGGTGGACCCCAGCTAAACTGGTAATATCCAGGAACTATTCTAAGGCTACCCTCCTGCTAATAAGTGAGAACCTGGCAACATTTCAAACCCCTACAAATCCTGAGAACACTTCTGCACTGTTCACAAGAACCCTGTACATGCATGTTAATAGCTGCATAGAAGTAACTGTACCCACTAGGAAGAAGTACAGAACTAACTTAAAAAACAAGCCACCCTGGTAGAATCACAAAATCAATTGGATGTATAACAGGAGGAAGAAAATCATGGCAAAAAATAGGAGGTGCAGCACCCAGCAGGATAAAAGCACTCTCATTAAGCTAAGCAAATAACTGAGAGGATAAATAAATTCTGCCAAAGCCAAAATTGAGGTAAGTTTGTCCTCCCAGGCCAAGGACATCCACAAAGCATGTTTTGCTATGTCCACAACCTCAAAGGCAATATACAATTGTGGGCAGAACTCATTGTAAATGGAACCACCTATACTGAGCCAGAAGATACAGAAAACCTCCTGGCTGTTAGATAAATTCAGCTCCAACTTTACTCCTCTCTCCCCCTCAACCTTCCCTCAGGAAATATCATGAAATATAACCCACCCTACTATCACTAGGGAGCAGATCCTTAATGCTCTCTCTAAAACCAGGAACACTGCATCAATAGGTCCAAACAATATCCCAGGATGCCTTCTAAATAGCATGAAACATGACCTATCCGGGCCTCTGGAATCACTAGACTCACTATTAAACTGTAGCCTCCAAACAGGCTTCGTGCCTCACGAAAGGAGAAAGGCAACAGTTATCTCTCTGCACAAGGGTGGGCCATCTACAGACCTTGGAAACTACAGACCCATAAGTCTCACTAGTCTTATATGTAAAGCCATGGAAAGAATTACCATGGAAATGATCAATAGAGATATAGCAAACCTCCAGACACTGGAGCTAACCCAGTTTAGTTTCAAGTGCAGATCATGCCTGCTCAACATGGTGGATTTCTTTGAGAAGGCCACCAAAGCAATGGATGAGGGCAAAATCATTCACACTGCCTATCTTAACCTGGTCAAGGCATTTGACACAATACCCCACTCGGGCATTGTTGACAAACTCAAGAGATTAGGTACAAACCCATGTGCCACCTGGTGGATAGCCAGCTGGCTCACAGACAGGACCCAGGAAATTAGAATTGGAGAGTCCCCTTCTACAAAGAGGCCAGTCACAAGTGGAGTCCCTTATGGAACAGTCTTTGGAATGCTCCTTTTTGGCATTTACTTCTCAGAAGTCAAAGCCAATGTCAGTGGTCTCTGGCTGACTAAATCTCCAGATGATTGCAAATTAGGAGCTGTCATTGAATCTCACACTGACACAAATGTTCTCCAGGAGGGGCTGACACAGACAAACAACTGGTGTCAGAGCCATGGACTAAAACTAAATGCCAAGAAATGCATCCCAGTATCCTTTGGGAAGTTATCCATCACTGGCAATTATCATATTGACAACACACCCCTTAGAGTTGACCCAGTAGTCAGGGACTTAGGGACACAGATAGTAATCTAGACTTTGATCATTACATGTCTACAGTGGTGAGGAAATCATTCTATTTTGCGCAACTTATAAACAAATGTATGGCATCTAAGTCCAAAGAAGTCATTGTTCTACTGTATTCGGCATTCATCAGACCTATCATTGAGTACAATGCCCCCTTTGGTATGTACCTAACATCCACAGAGGTTCATCATTCAAATAATACAGGGCATAAGTAATATGTCCTATGCTGACCACCTCAAGGCCTTATCCCTGTATTCTGTCTCCTACAGGCTTTTGAGGGGAGATCTATGCCTTGCATACAGGGCATTGTCAGACCCTTCTCTGATGGACCTCCTGTATATCTACAAAACAAATAGTACCAGAATTACCCATTCTAAAGACTTAAACCTTGCATGTGATATAAATAGGACCTGCTGGAGAGATAGGTATGTATCCCAGAGACTATGCCATCTATGGAACAGGCTCCTCATCCATGTGAAGCAGAGTTTCTCCCTAATCCAATTCAAGTGCAACTTGGACAACTGGATGGGAAGGTGGAAATTCATTCCTGGTTTGGCACCTATATCTCTAATGCAAACAGTTAACCTGTAAATGGTTCATCTCCAAGGCCCGTGCTTACAATTATCAAGGGTGTCAGAATCTGTCAAAGATTTGAAATGCATGGCTAGCCTTAAAACGGCACTTGTGGTCATTAGTCTAGTAAACACCTATGACCCTATGTACAATAAATAGCATAACAGTAAGTGTATTTACAGCATGTCAGTAACAGTTACTGCATAAGGCCAACAACATAGGTATTTAACAGGCTATGTTAATATGCAACCATTGTAATACATAACAATAGTAAAACACATAGCTCAAAATAAAGTTTAATGTAACAACAGATGTTAATAGCAAACCAATAACCAATGGATAGCAATAATAAATAAATGAAGATAAGGTGTGGAGAGAGAGAGAAATAAACAGTTCATTAATACCATTACATTGTATTTCATGGAGAACAGTACTGCTATCTAATCTACATGTCTGTTTATTGTTAATGTTTACAAGTGGACTATAGCTGCTGTGGCATGTACATACCTCTCAAGCCATCGACATGGTGCAGTATGGTCTAAACGATAACAACTGTGGCTAGTAAACTACACAGAACAATTGCACATCAGGTGGACCTATATAACTACCAAGGTGCACTTTGGGCTGATGTAGTGATACATTCCTGGTTAGATACTCATGTTAATGGTAATTGTGTAACAGAGGGATTATGCACTACTAATTACATTCTGTGACAGGACAGCATAACACTTGAGAGACATGTATGTGTACAGTACAAAAACTATACTACTATCATGCCTTGCTTGACAGGCATGGGAATAGAACCCAAAAGCAATGACTGCAGAGGACATCTCCATCGAATGTATTAATTGACTGCAGCAACATTTAACAAAGTCCAGACATACAGCCATACCAATGATTACAGATTTTATTTATTTTATTTTATTTTATCAGTATTATATTTATTTTTTTATTTTATGCTGTATGTTCACATACCTAGTAATGATTTTAACAGTCTGTGACATCTAAACACACACTTATTTAACCAGACTATGGCCTAACTTAACCATTTTCCTGTAGTTCCTGTGGAGAAAAAATCTGTAATAATTTTGTGAGTGCTACTGTAATTTATAATGCTACAGAGTGCTACAGAGCACTGGATTTGGACCCTGGTCTGTGTGGGTAAAATATACTTCAGACAGAGCATTTAACAAACTGAGCTAGTGAGTCACTGCTGCTTACTTACTGACGGATATTTACCTAGAGCTCACCTGGAACCAATATATGACCTGGTATTAGTAGTACAGTTTTAAAGTAGACTGCAGTGACAGTTGAACTCACAGGCATGAAATTCAAGCATGACAGAGATACTAGGTAACCTATAGCATGAAATTCAAGCATGACAGAGATGCTAGGTAACCTGTACATTACTGCATATAATGCTGGTGTACACGATATATTGTTAGTGGGTTAAAATATCTGTGAAGTCTACATACCATATCAGATTATTGAGTTGGCTAGCTCACCCATATACATTTGCAGACAGTATATTTGCAATCTACAGCTATTCCACTGCTATACTTGCCTGCATCACCATACATCAGAGCCTGAATGCATATAGCTGAAATGCAATGGTTAAAACAAGACAATCCTGATATACACAATATACCTTGGATGTTATTGTTATTGCTTTGTGTGCTATTGCAGAACAGGTGTCATAATTCATTTCCTGTAAAACAGCTCTGAATCTACACTCATTGCACAACACTCTTTATTAGATCTACCTTGAGGCAGAAACCAGTATTGTTTTGTGTTTTTATTGCAGAAAAGTTTTCATAATTGATTTCATGGAAAACAGCCCTAATTCCACACATATTGCACAATACAGCTTTATTAGATGTACCTTCACGCATTTACTTCTATAGTTTCACGTTTTTATTGCACAGCAGATGTAATGCAGGTGTTGCAATGCAAGTGTTAATTCCACAGTTATGGCAGTAGAAACTTTATTTCATTTACTTTAAAGTGAATACTTTACTCTTCCCTGCTTATTGCACTACAGTTGGGAAAAGTCAGCTATTGAACTACAGGTCTATGTCCACATTCATTACAATATAATCCTTAATGTATATACCTAAAGGCAGGTAATGTTTTACTCTTTCTTGCTTATTTGACTATAGATTGCAAAATACAACTGTAGTCACTACACTCACAGCACAACCTGACCAATTGCCCGACATGCGCCTCAACATTCTGAGCCCTCTCCTCTGCAGCTGTTGGGAGAGAAGGACACCATTATACATTCCAGTTTAGCAGACATTCAAGATTAGACATTAGTGAAACAGAGTTAATAGTATTTACATACATGTGGGGCATTCCCAGCCTGGAATTCTTGGACCCAGGTATCCAAGAGAGCCCCTTTCCATCTTTTCAGGTCATCATGGTGGTGTTGATACTGCTCATCTCTGCAGAAGGTATCAGTTAGACTGGTGATATCCTTTGCAAGCCATTCCCAGGCTTCTATCTTGCACTGTGAGCCTTGGTAACTTCCCTTCATCAACTGGCCCTCATGACTTTTTACAAAGAGTCCAACCATGACCCTGGAATCCGGAATGCCCCAATTCTGCACCTGAAAGAGTGAACCATCTTCAACACCTGCCATAGTGTATTCCTCAGAGAAAGCACTCAAATGAATTAAGCTGTATTCCCACCTGTTGAGCTTAATATAGCCTCTTTTCCCACCCTTAAATGCCACTGGGCAATTTTTAAAAAGTGCAGTGCATCTCTTGGCACCACACAAACCGGTGCAGCTGAGCAGTGTTTAAACTGGTAATTCTTAGCAGTTCTTAGCAGTGTGCAAACAAGCTAAGCACACACAAGCAATGCCAAGCAGTGCCTAAACAAAGATTGTTTAAGCAGTGCTTAGCAGGGCTTAGCAGGTCTTAGCAGACCTTAGCTGAGCGCAGCAGATCAGAACCGAAAAATAATCACAATAATTTGTCTTTTGAAAACAAATGCTTAATTCCCCTTCCATATAATCAAACCCTGCACCTACTACATATAAGGTCATAACTCTAATCACTTGGCTATGTGGATCTGTGGAATGCTGCTATACTTTTACATATACCTATGAGCTAACTTTAAGCATTGATAAGCACCAAGGTGCAGCTCACAAACTCACTAAGCTTTTGTATTGTCCATAAAATAATGTATATAATTCTGGGATTAATCCATCTAAACCAGGAGCTTTATTATATTTTAAATGTTTGATTTGGTCTTTTAACTTTTTAAGACACTAGTATATTTAATTTAATGCATTCTTCTTTTTTCAATTTATTCTTTATATTTTCTTTCAAAAACTATCAAATCAAAACAATCTAAGGTAGAGTTGGCTTTGTTTACTGCTTCATAATGCTTTCTAAAAGTTTCTAAAATATCTTTTACATCTGTCTCTCTTTTAATTTTATTTCCAACATTATATGCCATTTCTATAATATGGTTAATATTTTTTAGTCCTTTTGATCTTATTGATAATCTATGTACATTTTTGGGTTAACCGAATATGATTGTAATTTACATTTTTTTAATTTATTGCAACTTTATGATTCAATATTTCAATATAGTTTTTATTTAAAATTTTCATTTCCATGTTTGTATTAATATCATTAAAGTCTAGATGCAGCTTTAATTTATTAATTTTTGTCTGTAGATTACTTAATTCTCTATCCCAGTCCTTTCTTTTATTTAAATATCAACATTTGATGCTTCCATACAAGTATACTTTCAACATGTCCCACAAGATAACATCAGCAGTTTCTTTATTATTATTATTAAGCTCTAAAAACAGGTTTAATTATTTTAAAATCCAATCTTTAAACTCATTTATTTTAACATCGTCGGCTGGAATTCTTTGCCAGAAAACTAAATAATTAGAAGTGATATAAAAATTAAAAATGATAGTGTTGTGATTGGACAATGGACAAGAAATTCTTGAAACTTCATGTACTTTTGAGAATAATTTATCAAAAGTAAAAACTTTATCAATAATTGTTTGGGTACAAAATCTCTATGAGTAATGTGTGTAATGTAGTGAACTTGACAATTTTATTTCATAAATGTATTTTAAGTTTGTGGAATAAATAAAATAACTCAGTCTTTTACCAGCAGCTGATAAAGCAGGATTCTTACCTTAAGTGGTGTCACTTTTATAAAGAATACAACTAAAGTTACCAGCTAAAATAATCTCACCCTTTGAATATGAAGCAATCATATCTAAATACTTTTTTGCAATTTTGGAATCAATACCAGGAATCCAATATATATTAACAAAAGTCAAATATTTTTTATTTATTTCCAAAACAGCTAAACTCAACATTCCGTTGTTATCTGAATATGCATTAATTATTTTAGGCATTACAAATGTATTCCTCCATGCTTCTCCTTTTGGAATGGTAATGTGAATCCACAAGTATAAAGTAATCCTTGAAATTCAGTCTAAGTCTTTCTTCATTAGATGAGTGTCTTTTAAAAAAAGCAATATGAACTTTATTTATTTATAATATTTAATTAAGCTACCTCTCCTTATAAGGTTATTGAGACCATTCACATTCAAACAGACATTTGTTTTAAATTATATTGGAATACAGTGACTACTGTTATGGACATAAAACTCAGCCTAGCCACTAACAGTATTATATTGAAATTATTTACATCCTCTAACACAGAATAAGCAATTCCAGGTTTAATGATATAATCATCTAAACTACCCTCTTCCATCACAAAATGACTAATATATCCCTTTCTGGGGGTACTACCTCAAGAATCAGTATAACAAAATTAATTAATAAATAGCTGCTCTCTTTAAACATTATTCAATTTAATAAATACATCTGAAATATTATCAATAAACAAACCAACATTAAACAAAACTATTTTGATCTGAGAATTAATATGTATATCAATCGAACAGTACATTTTAGGACAATTTATATCCAGTTAAAAAGATAATATGCAATAATTATTTCTTTTAATTGTATTTTACAAGTTAGAACCATCAGTATAAACTCTAGTGATAGCACTATTTTAAATAAAACTTATTATGTTGACATATTTTGTAATTAGTATTGAGTATTATATTAACAGACCAGTATGGTTAGTTATTTGCTAAGAACAGCTATTTATATTCTGTTCCATATGTTATACATTTACATACTAATATGTATGTTTAGTTCCCAGGCAATAAACGCATCGACACATTATCATGAATTAATTTGAATAACTCTGACCTAAATATTACTATAATATATATATATATATATATATATATATATATACATATATATATATATATATATATATATATATATATATATATATATATATATATATATATATATATATATATATATATATATATATATATATATATATATATATATATATATATATATATATATATATGTTACATATGTAGTATATGTGTGTGTGTGTGTGTGTATATATATATATATATATATATATATATATATATATATATATATATCTTTCGTCAAAGATACCCACACCTCCAGGTTGGTGGCACAGCACGAGGCATCAGAGACTATCCATGTGCAACTAACAGTGGGTAAAACTGCCTTTCAGTGTATAGCCTGCTACAGACCACCCTCCCAAACCCAGGAACCTCATTCGGCCTTCCTGAGAACACTGGAAAATATGAAGGTCTCTCCAAACACCATTATATTGGACGACTTCAACTACCCAAACTTTGACTGGGAGCATTACTCTAGCTCCAACACCCTAGCCCAAGGGTTCCTAGAATTTATAAACTCAAATGCTATGGAACAACTTGTTACCACTCCCAGAAGAGGGGAAAACATACTGGACCTGATCATCACCAACATGGGGACTCTGTGCTCCAGACCAGAAGTGTATCCCTCACTGGTAAGATCAGACAATAAACTAATCTCACTGGATATTCACATCCCGACCCCACCCACTGCCCAGAAAACCACAGTGAAAAACTTCTCTAAAGCAAATTTCACACTCCTCAAAACCGAGATGGAATCCTTCAAAGCCCTCAGGCCTGTGGAAAATACGGCCCAGACCGCAAAATCCTTTATAAACGCATACTATGAACACCTTCAAGAATGCATGGATTATGCAATCTCAAATAAAACCAAGACCCAATCCTCCAAAGGCAGACGTCCTGTCTGGTGGAACCCAGCCATAAACAAACTATACAATAGAAGGAGGAAGCTGCTACATGATATAGCAAAATACCAAAAAGGGAAGGCATCTCTAATCAGTATTAGCAAAAAACTACGGGCACTCATAAAATAGTCTAAGGCCAGCTTAGAGAGAAAAATTGCACAGGACACTAAGGATAATCACAAGGCCTTCTTTAGTTATGTCAGGAACCTGGGTGGGAATTCCCAGATATGCTCAGAATTAGACCAACATGACAAAAATACACTGAACCCACAGACATTGCCAACATCCTAGCTGACAGGTTCAGCGTAAACTTCTCCCCCCTCCCCACCAAAAGGGCAAATATCTATCCCAGCAGTGTGCTGCCCCCCTGACATCTCAGATGCTCAGGTAAGAGCCGCCCTCTCCAAAGCAAAAAACACAGCATCAGTGGGACCAGACAGTGTCCCGGGCTGCGTCCTACATGAACTCCAAGAAGAGCTAAACCCAAACATAAAACTACTGTTCAATCTCAGCCTTACTACAGGATATGTACCCAAAGAGTGGTGTACAGCAACAGTGGTCCCTCTCCACAAAGGTGATGCCTCAACAGATCCTGAAAACTATCGCCCCATAAGCCTGACTAGCTTGGTCTGCAAAGCTATGGAAAGGATCATCACGGACCTCATAAATAAAGATATTGGGGACCTACAGACACTGGATCCTACCCAGTTTGGCGTTGTTAAGGGCAGATCCTGCCTCTTAATCCTGGTCGATTTCTTTGAAACAGTCACCAAGGCCATTGACGAGGGGAAGGTGGTCCACACAGCCTACCTGGACCTCGCAAAAGCCTTCGATACAATACCTCACTTGGACAATATAGATAAGCTCACCAGCTTAAATATAAACCCCTATGGCACTAGATGGGTTGCAAACTGGCTCAAGGACAGAACCCACATGGTTAGAATTGCTGGAGCCATGTCAGACTCCAAACCAGTTACAAGTGGTGTCTCACAAGGCTCAGTCCTGGGACCTCTCTTGTTCGGTATATATTTCTCGGAGGTACAGGCCAACATGAAAGGACTGTGGCTGACCAAGTTCGCAGATGACTGCAAACTGGGCACCATAATTGACTCTCCAGCCGACACAAGCATCCTCCAAAAGGGCCTCTTAGAAAGAGACAACTGGTGCCAGAGCCATGGCCTCAAGCTAAATGCCAAAAAGTGTATAGTCATCCCCTTTGGCAAAAAAAAAGTGCCCACAAATTACCACATAGGTGGTAATCCATTAAGTACGGAAGAAGTAATTAGGGACCTGGGGACCCAAGTTGATAGCAATCTCTCATTTGACAACCACGTGGACAAAGTGGTTCAAAAAACATTTTATATAGCCCACCTAATCATGAAGGGATTCACATCTAGACCAGGGGAGGTCATCGTGCCTCTTTAATCATCCCTCATCAGGCCCATAATTGAGTACAATGCCCCTTTTGGGATGTACCTTACCAGATACCTGCAGCAACTGGAATGACCCCAAAAGTACCTTACCAAAAGGATCAAAGGGCTCAAACAAATGCTATATGCTGCCCGGTTAAAGAAACTCCATCTCTACTCAGTAGCATACCGCCTGCTCAGAGGTGATCTCTGCCTGACGTGTAAGGCTATGTCCAACCCAGAATTAATGGACATGCTGCACCTCAGAAAATCCAAATCCCATCGAGCTACATGCTCGAGAGACTTGAACCTTAGCACTGAAATAAATTGGACATGCTGGAGGGATAGATTCATAACCCAGAGGCTCCCTTTACTCTGGAATAAAATCCCAGTCCAGGTTAGACAGAGTCCCTCATTGACTCTCTTCAAGAGGAATCTTGATAAGTGGATGGGAGATCATAGGTTTACCCCGGGTATCACTTCTGTGTCACTGTTAGATAGAGGCACAGTATACTAACCTCGAAAAAGGGCATAGCAAAATTAATTTAAAATGGGTAGCGAAAGCCAAACACACTCTGGCTAGACTTATAAATGCCCTAGTATATATATGTACAATGCCCCATTCGGGATGTATCTCACCCGACATCTGCAGCAATTGGAGAGACCCCAAAAGTTCCTCACCAAAAGGATAATGGGACTCCAAAATCTGTCATATGCTGCCAGATTGAAGAAACTCCAGCTCTATTCAGTCGCATACCGTCTGCTCAGAGGTGACATGTGCATGACATACAAGGCCAAGTCCAACCCGGAATTAATGGACATGCTCCACCTCAAAAAATCCAAATCCACCAAAACCACTAGAGAAAGCGACTTAAACCTTAGCATGGATATAAATAGGACGTGCTGGAGGGATAGATTTATCACTCAGAGACTCCCTATGCTGTGGAATAAAATCCCGGTCCATGTGAGGCAGAGCACCTCACTGGCTTTGTTCAAAAGAAATCTTGACCTGTGGATGGGAGATCGTAGGTTTACCCCGGGAATCATCTGTGTGTCACTGCTAGACAGAGGCACAACAAACTAATGAGTACAGTATTTTTTCATATAAGGGGTGGCGTAAGCCACAAAACTTTGGGCTAGGCTTATAAATGCCTTAGGGCAGATAGCCTAGTATAAACATATGAACCTATATATATATATATATATATATATATATATATATATATATATATATATATATATATATATATATGGATCTACTTCAGTAGATCGAACATATTACAAGTTTGAACCACATATGGCTGTATGGCTGAGACTATATGTTCGATCTTATAATAGCTCGAACACTGAAGTAAAAAAAGAAAAAATAACAAGAAACAAAATTAAACATCGCCCCCACATCCCCTTACTTAAGTATACCAACTCCGAGATCGCACTACATTGCAAAAAAGGGAAATCTTCTCGTTCCACACTGTACAGAGATCTCCATTCAGTCCGATCTAACATTTATAAGTTTGAACATATGGTCTCGGCCATATGAGGTTCAAACTTGTTATATGTTCGATCTAGTGAAGGGGACCCATTTACATATATATATATATATATATATATATATATATATATATATATATATATATATATGCATTATATATATATATATATATATATATATATATATATATATATATATATATATATATATATATATATATATATATATATAGCATATATTATATATATATATATATATATATATATATATATATATAGATAGATAGATAGATATCGACATTTCTATTTCTTATTTTGCTCTTTGGAACTCATCCTCTAGATGCCAACTTAATCCGCCTATAACATCAATGTAATATTAATATTTTCCTGTGAATGAATATTTATAATTCACATTATGTGTAAACTCTTAAATGTAAAGTAACTCAATTAGTGTTATTTTCCAAAAGGAACGTATATGGTATAGTTTAAATATAATTGCTTTCTCCACAAAACTCTGCATTACTTAACCAATCCTAAAACCTAAGTTTTTCCTCTAAAAATGTTTATTTCAACTATATTATATGCTCCCTCTAAATTATCAACAATATACTTTTTAATCTAAAACAAGAGCAGAAAGAAGAGGATTAAACAAAAATAAAAGTTATACCTATGTATGTACCAATCTAGAATTTAGATTTTAGTATCTTTTGAGACATTGGAATTAGATGATTTATTACTACATTATTATAAAACTTTCATTTTCCAAAAAACAAGTTATAAACCTAAAACTCCTAGATAATTATATTTTATATTAGAATATTCACAAATAAAGGATGATAAAGGCATTCTGGCTACAATCCATATATTCTGTGCTGTTTATGATTAGCACATATCTCATTAGTATATAGCATAATCACTACATACTATCTAATGCAGCCCTCATCTTAACAGCTGACATGGTAATACAGTAACATTGCCTACTTCCATAGTGTTCTATGTAATTTCTGTATATTCTCCTTCTGCTTACTATAACTGTAAGTATAATAAAGCTTAACCTGTAGAAGCAGAGTGGAACAGGGCAATGCATTTTCTTATCATATAACTTAATATAAAGCCAGTAATTATTTCCACATATTAATTCAGCATTTGTTGTAATTTGTCAATTATTATTATGTCTCTATAATTTCTATTTGTATCCTTTATATTAATTTAATAAACAATAACTGCAGATTAACCAGTACTAAATATATTTGATACTTTGCAGAAAAAAGGGGTATACAACTAATACCATAGACCAAGAGCATCACATGCAATATTAAAAAAGAAACAGCATCATAAATGCTCCAGCAATGGGCTAATCACCTTTGTCTTCCAAATCAGTGACATAAGTAAAACAATATGCCAAAATGTAAACTTGACATATTTAAAACCTATATTCAGTGTTCCACTTCAACGTACGCATCAGTACTACAAACAGGTTCACTTAAAAGCAAATCCAATTCAATACATTAACATTGTATATAGTTTCCTACTGAGTACATTTAAAAGACCTGTATAAATTTCTCGGACTTTGTATCTCACACAAACAGTATGGACAAATAAAGAAAATTGATCTTGCCTGTATACGCTATCTCATAATAGCTTTTAATCAAAATTGCATTTGTATGTTCTTAAAGTTGTTTTATTTAGCTCTGCTGAAGCATTCTAATGAGCATGGGTTCACAGAAGTTCAGAGTTCACTCTGGCCTGCTAGCTGCACCTTTGAACTGTGAGACTTGTTGCGTTTTACTGGTCAACAGGAATTATGCTTGAGATCTCTGTACAATGAAGCTTTTCTGTGTTCTAGCAGGAATCTTAAGCTGGTTAATAAAAACACAGCCAGTGGTACATGCAGGACACAAAAAGATGCAAATATTTTACAAATGAAAAAGACTAAAATATATATGTCACTTCCAATACAAGTATGATTGAAATACATTGGAAGCACCCACATCCACCAGGGAAGAACAAAAAATACCAATCCTTAACTAAAACATATTACTGAAAGAAAACTAATCAAATAACAAAATAAAGACAGCAAGTGAATAATTCACAAAAGGAGAAAGAGAATAGAGACATTGGAGAAAAGGGAAAGGACAAATAATGGAGATGAGTTTAAGAAAAGGGAGAAAGTAAAGGATGACATACGTGAAAAATTATATGCTTCCAACCCCCCCCCCAAAGAAATCCTATTAACTTCAAACTGAATATAAAGATGAAATTTTATGCTACTTAAAAAGCACAAATAATCCTTTCTCCATCACCCACTACCACCAGGGAAGAGCAAATATATCGATCCTTAACTTAAAAATATTAGTGAAAGAAAACTAACTAAATAACAAAATAAACATAAGTAAAGAATTCACAAACCAAGAAAGAGAATAAAGGTAATAGACAGAAGGGAAAGGACATACAAAGAAAATATATTTAAGAGAAGGGAGAAAGTAAAGGATAACATGTTTGAAAAATACATGGCCTTACCTTGAAAAAAATCCCATTAACTACAAACTGAATATAAAGATGAACTTTTATGTTACTTAAAAATTAAGATAATATATGAAACTGTGTACATTATTATTTGTGTGTGTGTGTGTGTGTGTGTGTGTGTGTGTATATAAATATATATATATATATATATATATATATATATATATATATATATATATATATATATATATATATATACATATGTTAAATTATTTAGTAAAAACAGATACTACCTTATGGATGTGTTTGCCCTTGGTACCCTGGAACTTCTATTCAGTATGATGATATACTACACACAAAAGTCAAATTACTTTTCTTTGAACTTTTTACTGGTTTTGTCTTTGGCAACTATGGCACTTTTGGTTGCTTGTCTTTTTAGACATGGTAAATACAGGTCCATTTCAATTTTGTCTAATACATTGTTTTTCTAAACAAAAGTTAAGGCTTCCTCAAGGTTGTTAAAGATTATTTGACCCCCAGGAAGACAGATGTTGATCCTGGCAGAAAAGATAAACTCTGCTTTGATGTCTGATTTCTTCAGGTTTTGATTAAAGGGACACATGCTTTCCTTTCAGGTAATACTCTAGCAGTGTAGCCATTATCAAATCTGGCACCTTTTTCCATTTATTTGAACTGTAGTTCTTGATCAAGTAGCTCTTAAGACAAAATCTTTATCCTGCGTTGATAAAAATTGAACAATTATAGAACCTGTAGCCGATTAATTTTTTGAAGAAGACAAAGATCTGTGTGCTTTGTCTTTACCAAATGATAAAGATACAGGTAGGTTTAGTTTCTTAGGTAGCCAGTCATTTAAAAATGGAACCATGTTATTGCCTTCCATCCTTTCTGGAACTCTATAAATTCTGATATTATTCCTTCCTGAACTACTTTCTAAATCTTCCACTTTTTCCAGTAGCATATTATTTTGTTTTAACAGGAAATCGTTCTGTCTTTCATTCCAGTCTGTCTTTTATCATCGTTGACTGATTCTTTTATGGCTGCAGTTTGATCAGCTTGCTTTGTTATGATTTCCATTAGTATATCTGTTTGCTTCTTACTCTCTTTCTTCATATTATCCATTATACTTTCGAGATTATCCAATTTTATAGAAAGGTCCTGTATACTTGTTATAATTGCTTGTAATTCTTTCTTCACTGTATTGTCTTGAAGAGAAGCTTTTCGACAACTCATACCTTTTGCTGTCTGTAGAACTTCTGACAGAAAATGAAACCAAAATAAACCTGTAGACTTAATATCTCTTCTCAATAAAGCTGCCAGGTTGTTATAGTAATAAGAAGAAACAGATATATTCAAGGTTGTTGATGTTAAAATAAAAAAAAAAAAAATCCTGTCAGAAAAACTATACTGAGGCAGAGCCAGAGGTTTGTATTGTTATCTGCTTAACATATTAGCCATGCCCCCCATACTGGTAATGTTTGATTTTATAGTGCTTTATGCCATATCCACAATGTTGTCTACCTCATAAATGGGTGACTGAGTAAATATTGAAGGTTTTCTTAAAATAAAACTTTTTATGCTAGCAGTGCAGCTTGATGTTGGTTGCATACAAAGGTTTGCAGTCCAACTGACATGTTACATAAAAAAAAAATCAATTAATTAATACTTGCTGCTGCTGTACCAGCTGTCCTTATGTCCTGTATTTCATATTATCATATTAGATGAGTAAGGGAAGAAGTTCTGAAATTACAAACGTCAAGGAGTAGATAAAAGCTCACACCGCCTGGTAATTTGTGGAATAATAATGATCAGGCAAGGTAAGGGTTCTACAGTAACTTGAACTAGAGTGAGTTATACAGATTATCATGGTAACAAAACTGCAGAATAATGAACTAGGTAAATATTTTATTTTTTTCAGTTAGATGTTGAATACATTAAAGGTCTTAAGGTGAATCTTTTTTTTGGAATGCATCTGGGAGTGTGGAACATCAGACAATAAAATATTTTGCACAGCTACACTAACAAGAATGCATGGATCGTGCAATCCCAAATAAAACCAAGACCCTCTCCATCAAAGGAAAGCATCCTGTCTGGTGGACACCAGCCATAAACAAATTGTATAACAAAAGAAGGAAGCTACTGCAAGACAGAGCAAAATCCCATAAAGGGAAGGCATCTCTGATCAGCACTAGTAGAAAGCTACGTTCTATCATAAAAATATCCAAGGCCAACTTTGAGAGAAAAATCACCAAGGACACTAAAGATAACCACAAGGCATTCTTCAGTTATGTTAGAAACCTGGGTGGAAACACTCAGACATGCTCAGATTTAGTACACAATGACAAAAAATTTACCGAACCCACACATATTGCCAACATTCTGGCAGACAGGTTCAGTGCAAATTTCTCCCCTCCCTCACCTCCAAAAGAAGAAATACTCATCCCAGCTGAATGTAACCTCCCTGTCATCTCTGATGTCCAGGTGAGAACCGCCCTCAACAAAGCAAAAAACACAGCATCTATGGGACCTGATGGTATCCCCGGCTGTGTGATACGTGAACTCCAAGAGGAGCTAAACCCGCATATAAAAATGTTATTTAACCTTAGCCTTACTACAGGATATGTACCTGAACACTGGCGTACAGCAACAGTGGTTCCACTCCACAAGGGAGGCTCCACTACAGACACTGGGAACTACCGCCCCATAAGCTTGACCAGCCTGGTTTGCAAAGCTATGGAAAGAATTATTATGGAACTCATAAACAACGACATTGGGGACCTACAGACAGTTGATCCCACCCAGTTCGGCTTTGTAAAGGGCAGATCCTGCCTTTTGAACCTGGTTGACTTTTTCGAAACAGTCACTAGAGCCATTGATGAGGGCAAGGCAGTCCATACAGCCTACCTGGACTTGGCTAAAGCCTTCAACATAATACCCCACTTGGGGATCATAGATAAGCTAAACAGCTTAAATGTAAATCCATATGTCACAAGATGGGTTGCAAACTGGCTAAAGAACAGAACCCATAAAGTCAAGATTGCGGGAGCCATGTCAGACTCAAAGCCAGTCACAAGTGGTGTCCCACAGGGCTCTGTCCTGGGACCCCTCTTGTTCAGCATTTACTTCTCAGATGTGAAAGCAAACATGGGAGGGTTGTGGCTGACAAAGTTCGCAGATGACTGCAAACTAGGCGCCATAGTCGATACACCAGCTGACACATACATCCTACAGAAAGGCCTCACCGAAACGGACAACTGGTGCTGGAATCACGGCCTTAAACTGAATGCCAAGAAATGTATAGTCATCCCCTTTGGGAAAAACAAAATACCCACACATTATCACATAGACAGTAACCCACTGAGTACCGAAAAAGTAATCAGAGACCTGGGGACCCAAGTTGATAGTGACCTCTCATTTGACACCCACGTTGCCAAAGTGGTTAGAAAAACTTTCTACCTTGCCCACCTTATCATGAAGGGGTTCACATCCAGATCAAAGGAGGTCATCGTGCCCCTGTACTCCTCCCTTATCAGACCCATGATTGAGTACAATGCCCCATTTGGTATGTACCTCACCCGGCACTTACAACAACTGGAGAGACCCCAGAAGTACCTCACCAAGAGGATCAAGGGTCTCCAACATATGTCATATGCTGCCAGGCTAAAGAAACTCCAGCTCTATTCAGTAGCATACTGCCTGCTCAGAGGTGATCTGTGCCTGACGTACAAGGCCATGTCCAACCAGGAATTGATGGACATGCTCCACCTCAAAAAATCAAAATCCATAAGAACCACGAGAGCCAAAGATTTAAACCTCAGTACAAACATGAATAGAACATGCTGGAGGGACAGATTCATAACTCAGAGGCTTCCCATACTCTGGAACAAAATCCCAGTCCATGTTAGGCAGAGCCCCTCAATGACTCTCTTCAAGAGAAATCTTGACGAGTGGATGGGAGATCGTAGGTTTACCCCAGGGGTCACCCCTGTGTCGCTAATTAACAGAGGCACAGTAAACTAATTTTAATAAGTAAAGGGGTCTTCAATGTGTCACTACTAGACAAAGGCACAGTATTCTAAATTTATTCTATACATCTTAGTACCACTACATGGGGTGGCGAAAGCCACATCTCTAGGGCTAGACTTGCAAATGCCCCAGGGCAGATAGCCTAGTACTAAACTATGAAACTAAGTGTAGTTCCTATCCTGTCTGGTGTGTGTGTGTGTGTGTGTGTGTGTGTGTGTGTGTGTGTGTGTGTGTGTGTGTGTGTGTGTGTGTGTGCGTGCATGCGTTCGTGTGTGTGTGTGCGCGTGCGTGCGTGCGTGCGTGTGTGTGTGTGCCAGTTTCCCACATTATATAGAACAAGTAGGCTCAATGACTGTTTATTATTTAGGTTATGGTAAACTAAATGGATTTATTTTCCATTTTCTCATTAATTTCTCACTCCTTAGTCTTACATAATGCTGTATCCTGTGCTAGGAGGTCCTTAACATGGGACAACTGTACTACACAAAGACATAAACTCTAGTTTTTAAAATGTCTTCTGTTTTTCTTTATTTTGTAAACTTTTCTGCCATATGTAACTGCTGTGTGTACCAGCAAAAAGCAACTTAGCAAGTAACTTTAAGCATCTTTGCAATCTTCAGAAATCAAGTTATAGAAGAAGAAGCTGGTCCAGATCATTTTGTGTTGAAATTTCCCCTCACCCCAGACAGCCAGTGCTTGACCGTGAATAGCTGTGTAGTACATTTTGAATTACAGTCTTTACTGCTTAGTGGGTAAGGATGCAAAATGCTAATCATTATTAACTGGGAATCGTATATTATACCAAACATACAGGTACAAAGATTTCTGGATTTTGTAAACACAAACTCCCTGGACCAGATTGTCAATACACCAGCCTGGGGTACAGCCATACTGGATTTTGTCCTCAATAATATGCGAGAGTGCAGCACACCCCCTAGTGTAATGCCTTTTCTGGTAAGGTCAGACCACAAAATGGTCTCCTTTGAAGTAAAAATAAAACCTGGACCACAAGCTAAACCCGTATTATGCAGGAGCTACTTTAAGGCAAGCTTCCTACTACTTACTGATAACCTGGCAAAATTTCAAGTCCCCATAAACCCTAAGAACACTGCTGCCTATGCAGAACTGTTCACAGAAACCTTATACATGCATGTTAATGGCTGCATAGAGGCAGCTGCACTCACCAGGAAGAAGCACAGAACTAAATAAAAAAACAAGCCACCCTGGTGGAATTACATCAATAGGCTGTATAAAAGAAGGAAGAAATCATGACAAACGTTAGGAGGTGCAACACCCAACAGCATAAAAGCACTCTCATCAAACTATACAACAATGCAAAGGACAAATGAAGGTTACCAAAGCCAAAGTTAAGGTACATTTGGTATCCCAGGTTAAGGACAACCACATGGCATTATTTAGCTACCTCAAAGGTAATACATTATTATGTGCAGAGCTCATTGTAAATGGATCCACTTACACTGAGCTAGAAGATATAGCAAACCTACAGAGCAACAAACTCAGCACCAGCTTTACCCTTCTCTTCCCTCTCAAACTTCCCTCAGGAAATAGAATCAAATACAAATCCCCCTGCTATCACTCCGGAACAGGTCCTTAATGCTCTCTCTTTAAGCCCAAGAACACTGTGTCAATGGGCCCAGACAATATCCCAGGATGCCTTCTAAATAACATGAAACATGTCCTATTAGGCCCTCTAGAATTGCTATTTAATGTTACCCTCCAAACTGGCTTTGTGCCTCATGAATAGACAACAGCAACAGTCACCTCTCTGCACAAAAGTTGGGACATCTACAGACCCTGGGAACTACAGATGCATGAGTCTCACTACTGTCATATGTAAGCCATGGAATGAATTATCCATCTCCATATAGAACAGCAAGAGACTTTAAAATGCAGCCACAACATTATACTAAAAAAACAAAAAAGTCAAAGGGTCTTCAGTGATCATACTGTATGGCTTATATTGCTGAATTCAAAAGACAGCTTTCTGATCACACATATTACAACATGCTGCTTCTTGATGATCCCAATAAACAGTATATAAAATAATTATGGAACTTTATTAACTCCCTTACCTGCTCATACCCAGGATAAGCTAACTGTTTTCATTCTTGATAGCCTAGGCTAGAAGCTTTCTACAGACTGTCAAAATCCATAAGCCAGGAAATAAAAGTAAACCAAGTGATGGGTACAGGAACCATGGCTGAAGGGCTGTCTGCCCTTGTAAAAAAAAAATCTAAAGCCACTAGTTATAGAAATGGACAGATGAATATAAGATAGCACTCATTTTCTTAAAATTCTATTAAGATATCATTACTTGTATCACTATACACAAATCTGCACACAAAGTTGATATGAAATATTTACAGGAAAAAGAAGAAATGTCATTATCTGAATGTAGTAGAATAAAGTATACAATAGTATAATTTATTCTACCACATTCTAATGTAGTAGAATAAATTATACAATAAAGGTTTGAATATTGGTGGTCTCTCTCTCTCTCTCTCTCTGCAGTTTGTTTCTCAGAAGTAGTTCAGCACTTGTGGGGTTGTTTTACATTCTGTGAAGTTCTGTGTGTATCTGATTGCCTGGGGCTCTATATTTTGTTTTATACTACTGGTATAGTTACATTTCTGTCTATTTGTGCTCAGTAACATAGCTGTTTAGCTGGCTGTGATTGATTCTACCACCATGTGGACACAGAAACCTGATATAATTATACTTTTTTGCACTTATTCTGTTTCTGTGATAGTTAATAAAACTTTACTGCATTTATTTATTTGTTTCATTGAATATTTACATATTGGTGGTCTCTCTCTTCCTGCAGTTTGTTGTTCTCTCTATCCCACCCAAGTGTTGCTGTATTCCTAAACTTGGTGGCTTTGGAATTGTCTCCCCCTGCTGTAAATGTTTCTTTGGACACTGCTTCCAACCCTATTTCATTTGCTCACTCAAATGAGTACAGTGAGATCATTTGTGAAGGAGTAGTCACCCCCTTGCTTCTTTGATTTTGGATACTCCTACCAGTACCATCTCATCAGCTCTGTCTACTGTGTGCAGAGAGAGCATTTGGGAAGGCCAACCCCCTTAGTTTCTTAATGCTGAACTATCTTCTGTTTCTTCTCTCTCCACTTAATAAATAAATAAATAACTAAATAAATAAAAATGTATACTGTATTCAGCTGTTCTTACTGTAACTGTGTTCTCCCTACTTTATCACCTTATTTTGCTTTGCTGTGTGCTCTTAAGTGTTCAAGTGATCTTATTCTGCTACATTTATTACTGCTTGTTAGTAGCCTGATTAAATTTATCTGCTACTCTAATCATCTTAGTTTTGGTTTTAGCACTTCTGCTTTAGGACAGTTATTTTACAGTTTAGAAGGTTTTTGTGGTCTACAACCTTTATCAAAACCCTCTTTCCACAAGTCTGCCAAGTATTTGGAACACCATGTTTGGACAATTCCCATCAGTTTCTTCTGCCAGCCTGGTCGACATGGGCATACTGAGACAGTGTAACAACTGCCTCATATTCACTGACAGCCTTCTCCTAGCACATAATTATTCTACTTGCGAGAAATGCATTGACACCAGTAACCTAGAATCCAGGCTCTCTCACTCCACAGTGAGTACTCCTGACATCGCCAGTACAAACACCACACCACCCACATCACATATCCAAGCACAACACACACGCACACCTATGCACAGGTCCTCAATAAAAACTTACCTAAACAGCAGAGACCTCATAAACACATTCATAAACATTCCACATACAACACCAAACACATCACGCACAACAGGCAACACACTAGTGTTTCACAAACGCAGTCCAAAAGGCATAACAATAAACCAACACAGCTCATAAGGCATAACAATAAACCAAACATACAAGCCATTGGCACCTCTACTACTATCTTTTTAAATTTTTGTATCTAGTATATTGACCTTAATTGGTCTTAATTGAATGTAGTTTGTTTTTAAGTATTTATATCTTGTGTAATTGAATATGTTTGGTATTTCTGATGAAGTCTGTATTGACGAAAGCAGAGATTAAAATTCATTTTACGCTAAAGTGCTGGTTTATTTGGTCTAGCTAGTCCATTCAGCCGTGCAGTTTTTGTTTTCATTGTTGTTTTTACTTAGTTGCATTTGTACAATGTTAAGTGGAAAGCAACAGTGCCAAGCAAGGAGGAAAAAATGGAAAACAAATACAATGAGGCCAAGGACAGCACCACAAGTATATTAATTAAGCGCTTTTGTCTGATATATACAGGACTTCATCAGAATACATTTAAAATCAAAGAGCCACATTAAATACTATTTTTATCAACCCATTTGGTCCCATAATTAACCCTAACCTTTCAGTTAAAAAGACACTACTTAAGAAAAAAATATTTATGCATAATTACTTAATAAAAATGCAATATTTTCCACATAATAATAATAATAATAATAATAATAATAATAAATTTAATTAAAATATAAGGCCATCCCAGAACTTGCTGTCAGGAAGCCTAGATTTCAGAAGTAGCTTTTAATTTCAACACACTACTGATGGCACATTGGCCATTCAACTCTGGAGAAACAGTGGCATTAATTTTCAGTTGCTACTGTAGTTCCCTAAATTCTAAAAACTCATTTATAGACCCACCCCTCTGGTCATCCTCTACATGATCAATAATAATAAATTTAAAAAAAATCCTGCTCATTGTTTTCAAGATGTGTATACAAAGCATTATCCTCGTCTTTTTTCTTTATGCTATACATATGTTGGTATACCCTAGTTCTAAAACATTGTTTTGTCTTCCCCGTGTAAAATGCCAGACAATTTTGACATAATGCAAATAGACCACTACTTCTGAACCACAATTATATTTCCTTTTCAAATGAATGCACCCATAATTGATCAATTGCACAGAATCAGCCTCCAAAATATATTTACACTGGATACATTGTCCACACTTGGACATTTTCCCACCAAGGTCAACCAATTGTGAGAGTCCAATAATTATACTTTAGTGAGAGGTTGTGGGTTCAAATTACGCAATTCAAAACTATGCAATACTGTTATTTCTTCAATAATATTTACATTAAATTAAAAATCTATACCAGTGGCATAAATGCCCTACTGTAAACTGTAATCTGTATAACTGGAACACACATATGTGCAATATAAGCACATTTCAAGGATTACTGTCAGCAATCTGTAGTACGGTGTGTATCTGTTAGGAGGTATACTTAAATGCAATACTTAATATAAAAGAGTTTTTTAATTGTATTAATGCATTGTATGTCACATAAGATGGTATTTAATTTTATCTCTCTTTTTCTCTCACCCCAACCCTTATTTCTCTTTTTTATTTTTGATTATTTGTTGTCAAATGTCTCCATTTCATCCATGTGTACCACATCACTAAATTCTCCACAGCACAGCGAGGTAGTCTAGCCCCACTGGATCAGCCTGCCCTGCTTCACCGTTTTCAGCTCCAATGCCCAGTGTGTCTGGGAACCAAACTGGCACCACTGCATCTGCTGACCCTGCACTACCTGCACCCTCAGGTAGTAGTTGGTGCAGCAGTACCCTGCTGGAACAGTGGGGAAGGCAGTGATTTCATCACCTGCAGCAATTTGCCAGGGATGGTGCCCAGGGTTGTGCGTTGCACCATTGTTGTATGCCTACATTGGATGGAGAGGCTGCTCTCCCTCATGGTCCATAGGAGGAGGAAAAGATGTCAAGCACTCCAGCCACCAGCAGAGTAAAGTGACAGTGATGACAGTCCAGTGGTTGAAAACTCGATTCTCACTGTCTCCGAGCTTGACAGGCATGGGACTGGACTGTCTCCTCCCTCACCCCACTCATGGTGCCCCCTAAATTTTGTATCGATCAGCATCCATGTCTCTTGTCTTGTTTGCCTTGTATGTTTGCAATTGCTTCCTCACCTACCCAACTTACTTGACCCAGATATACCTATGTCCCTTTCCCAACATTCCACTCTTATTGAAATAAAAAAAAACAGGCACCTGCCCCACAAATAAATAAATAAATACATAAATAAATTAAAGTCCTATACAGAGCCCTTAATTTCGAACACATGTCTGCTTGACACTTGAGTCGGTCTAATTGGCTGTACAACATGATTGTGTTGTGTTCACCTCACTTTGTGGAAGTGATAGTCCAAATACAATTAATATTCTGCACATATTTCAGTTTACACTGTTAAATAACTGGATAGCTATGGTTCTTTCCTACCTCTCTCCTGCACATCCCTGCACTGCTTTCCCTTTGTTCTTCTCTGTTTGCACCATTTCATCACTTTTCTATCTATCCCATTTTAACACCTTTAACCTGGTCAAAAAAATAGAATCACACACAGCAAACATAAGTAGCAAAAAAATGAGTGGATCCTTTCACTTTTTGGGCACCAAATGCAGCAGTTACCTCTGCACAATGCCACTTAACCCACTGTGCTATGCCAACTCACAGCAAGACATGTAGTAGAAAGAATTAATGTCATTGCATTATCAATGTTTATTTAAAAGTATTTCATCCACCTGGATTTGAACCCAGTATCATCTGGGCTGAAAAAGAAATGTGTCAATGCATTTACACCTGCTGACAAAGAGTAAGCTAAGCAGTAAATGTGTTTTATAGACTCAATACTAACTCTCAGACTTTTTGCAATGTGGATCATGTTTGCAAACTGCGTTACTATGAGCAAACATGAATAGTATTGGAAATGTGTATCTCACATTTGCAAACACTTTGCCAACCATCGGGCAAATCCACTGCTCACCATGTTATGGAAAAGTAAATTCTATGCATTACTGCTGTTTACTGCACATTTCCTGTCTATGACAAGAAATTACATGTGGAAACATAACAAATTGAAGGCCCTATCTAACAATATCTCACATATTTACTATACAGCCATGTGTTGCCTCCCACCAAGCACTGCAACCCTGGTGTCTCAGTACTTTTTCCACACATATCACCTACACTACAGACATTAAAATAAAATGTTGTGTGATATGAAATCTGGTAACATGCAGAACTAGAACTATTGACCCATAACCCTGAAAAGCCTTATCTGCAAGGCTAGGCAAGGAATCAGCATGGACCTTATCCACTGGGACATAGATGACCTTCACATATTTGACCTGACCCATTTTGGTTTTGTCAAATAGATTTTGTTTATTAAACCTAGTGGACTTCTTTGATACTGACCCCAAAGACCTGGATGAGGGAAAACAGGACATACTGACTATGATGAGTTATCCAAGGCCTTTGACACTATCCCCCATTTATGTATTATAGAGAAAACCTCCCATCTGGGAATTAATCCATACATTGCTAGATGCATAGCAAACTAGCAAACTGGCTCACTGACAGAACACACACTGTCAAAGTTGGGGACTGCCCCACCACTACTAGACCACTTACCACTGGAAGGAATACTACAAGGATCTGTGCTGGGCATACAGCTGTTTGGAAACAATTCCTTTGAAGCCCAGGCAAAGGTAGATGGCCTGTGGTTTACCAAGTTAGCAGATGACTGTTAACTGAATGCTGTCATATAGAATCTCCCAATGATGGTAACATATTACAGAAGGGGCTGACACAGTCAAATGATTGGTGCCAAACTTATGGACTGAACCTTAAAGCAAGGAATGCCTCATTGTCCTCTTTGCCAATGAAGTACCCCTTCTAATTATGGTATACATAGTACCCCTGTAAGCTCAAACACAGTGTTGTGAGACTTGGGAACACATGCTGATAGCAATCTACTTTTCAATCACTATGTGTCCATAGTGGTGAGACAAACATTCTACATTGTGCACCTGATAAATAAGGCCAGGGTCCAGGAAGCTCAAAGCTCTGTTGTACTCTATTCTTATCAGACCACTAATTAAGTACAAACACAGAGGTTTGTGACCGGGAGAATCCAGGGCCTACAAAACTTGACATACATGGAAAGACTGAAAGACCTGTCACTGTATTCAGTATTATGCAGGCTGCTGAGAAGTGGCCTAAGCCTGGCCTACATAACAGTCTCAGACCCTGCCCTACTGGAATACTGGGCATCTGAAAATCAAATGGGATGAAAATAACTTGCTCCAGGCATCTCAACCTAACCTGTGACATAAACAGAATATGCTGGGGAGACAGATATATCTCCCAGTGATTGACACTCCTCTGTAATAGGCTCACACTGCATGTGAAGCAGTTCTCCTCAATTAACCTATTCAGGTGAAACCTTGACGACTGGATGGGTGATTGTAAATTCACCCCTGGGGTGGCACCTATGCTTATCATTGACAGGGCCAGTCAGTGTTGATCATAAAATCATTCTGCTTACAATGACCATCTAAATTTACTCAATAAGAGTATTTGTGTTTTTACACTGCTAGGCTTGTATATGCCCTTGGGCCATTAAGTTAGTAACATCCTATGAACCTATAATGCTATGAACCTATGCTAGCCTTCCAACATCTTCTCTCCAGCATGGTAGGCTGATCCTATCAACTATAAGCTAACCTGCAGTCTTATAAAAATCAGACATGTGCTGTGGTGCTTTTGTAAATTACTGAGTTCTGTAGTCTGTATATGTAGATAGGTAGGGGTTTTGTTTTCACTGCAGTCAGCTGGATGTGAGTGTGTGTGCGTTCACACAGAAGAGCAGATGTGTGTATCCTATAGTTACTGCTCTAGTGCCATGTATTGGCAGTATTTTAAAACTTGCATACGCCTACACATCCATTTCATGCAAGCCTCCCAACATCTTCTCTCCAACATGGCCTGCTGATGTCATCCACTATAAGCTGACCTGTAGTCTTGTAAAAGTCAGACTTGTGTTGTGGCATTTGTGTGAAATACTGACTTCTGTAGTCTGTGTACTTAGGTAGGTAGGGGTTTTATGCTCACTGCAGTCATGTGTGTGTGTGTGTGTGTGTGTGTGTGTGTGTGTGTGTGTGTGTGTTCATGATCTTGCTTGACATTACAGGAAGCCTTTCACACCAGCATGTGGGACACTGTTATTGCCATATTCTCAACATACACTGCTGTTGTCATTAGCTATAAAGTGTTGTCTGAGATACTCCAAGTCAGACTTGAGCTGTGGAAGTTGCTTAAATACAGAGGTCAGTAGTCTGTCTACTCACTGCAGTCAACTGGGTGCTTATGTGTGTGCATTTGTGCTCTTGCTTGACATTACATAGAGCCTTTTAAATGAGCATGTGGGACACAGTTTTTACCATATTCTCCTCAACAGGCACTGCTGATGTAACCGGCTCTATCTGATTTTTGGATATGCACTATTCCCACCAGGTCAGGGTCAGAATCTGACCTGGAGGCCAGGCAGAAGTCACCTCATCATATATGATTCAGGTTACAGTGACATGGCTTTCAGACTATCTACATACATCATGACATGGTTTGTAGGCCCTGTGTTTTCAAGATGAGAAAGACCTGTGGTCTCTCCAGCTGCTGCATGTGTCTGGTAAGGTACATGCAAAACAGAACATTATATTCTATTAGTGTTCTAATGAGGTTCAAGTACAGTGCTCTTATACAATCCTAGGATCTGAATATTATGGCATGACTTTTGCTGTTGCACAACATATGCTTTCAATGGTATGGATACTTGGTGGTCAAAGTTCAGATTGCTATCTACATGTGTTCCCAGTGCTTGCATCACTGGTTTTCAGTATAGCAGGACTGTTGTCAATCCTGTAATTAGCATGTGATTCCACTTTTCAGAAGGACAACATAAAAAACACATTTTTGCATTTATTTGAGAACATGTGGTTTGTCACCAATCATTTATGTTAGGTCCTCCAGTAGTAGATTATCGTCGTTGGTAGACTCAATGATTGCACTCAATATGCAAGAATCAGCAAACATAGTAAACCAAAGGCCACATACTTTAGACTGAAGTATCAAGAAATAGAGTCTGAACAGTGAAGGGCCAAGCACAGATCCTTGGAGTTTGCCAGATGTGACAGCTCTACTGGTACAGGTTGATTCACCAACTTTCACAGTATGTGTTCTGTCACTGACCCAGTTGTTACCCATCTAGTGAGGAAGGGTTAATTCCTCAGCTGGCAGAGTTTCTCAATGAAACTTGCATGGGTAATTTTGTCAAAACCATAGGCCAGATCATGAAAGGCAGTATGCCCTGTCTTGTCTTCATCCAGGCCTATCACACAGAATCAATGCACTGTGACATCATCACAGATTGCCTATGGCATGACTCAGCACATACACCTTCCTGATATGGTTGAAAACACACTTTAACACACCCTCCACATGGACAATATTCCCATAGAAGGGTGTACATCGATATGCATCCATCCGAGGTGGGGGGACAACACCTGATGCATGCATGTATATACACATTCTGATTCTCTTCAACTGTGAGGTAGACCAACATGTCATCATGAGCCTTTTCTAAATTGACACTAGTAATATCCCGGCTGTGTGCAACAGACCTGTGTGAGTTGTTAATGCTGCATCATGTCTTTTACATCTGATAGATGTCCTCAAAGAGGCCTTCAAGGGCATGAATGATGACAACACTATCATCTTGTGGAACTTGACCAAATAAAGGCATTTGACACACATCCACACTGAGGCATTCAATCAACACTGTCAGATGTGGCCATAAACACCTATATCATCAAGTGGGTAGACCAGTGTATGTTGAAATGTGTGAGGTGACCTATATTTCAGGTCTAGTGATTGGGTCTGTACAATAGGCCCTTCCATTATGTAAATGATGGACATTACACATAAAATACACATTCTTTGTTGAAACAGCTGCCTGAAGGACTACAGATTGTGGGCAATCATTTACTCCAACTTGATATCAGTATAATACAGACAGTATCAACACATATCAAAGATTGCTACCACAGCCATGACAGCACCTGAAATGACAAGAAAGCATGGGGGAATTTGTTAAGTCAGGAAAACAAACACACAATCCAAGTATAATGTGGATATCACACCCTATAATCGAACCAGTAGGTATGTGACCTGTGTCCTGTGGTAGATGGTAAATGGAACATCCCGTGTATGTAACACAAGTACTGAGTATATGAAGGCATCCACATCAGAGGCCATAACACCTCCATAGTTCACAGCCTTCATCACTTCAATAACTGAGTACAATACACTGTCCCTCATGTACCTTCCTATACATCTTCCACTGATATGTAACTGAAGTATACCACATTTGTCACAGTCAGCTGTCACACAGCATATTGATCATACATATGTATTCTTTTTTGTGTCATAAACATGACTATCTGATGGTGCAGAACATCAATCAAGTTGTTACACGAGAAGCATGTGTGTTACCTGTTCTGGTGATGCACACACTACATACATATGAGTTTGACAACATTAATGGCATGAATATCATTCATGACAGTGTGGACTGTGCCACATATACATGCCACACACACCAGTCAGCTAGCCTGCATTGCTCATAATGTCACATACAGGTATAGCAGTGTCCATCCTAATACCTCCAATGTATGTTACAGTGCCAGAACAGTGTGTGTGATTACCCTCATAGAGTGTGTATGTATCATAATAGTTGTACAAGTGTGTTTGTGCATAATCCTTTCTTATCACTCTAAAGCCTGGTATGGGATTACTGGTGGTATTATTCTGATATTGTCCATGACTGTGGTTGTTTCATTTAATGTTGTCTATGAGCCTTTACCTGTGTCCCACTTGCTGGAGATCTCTGCTGAGATTGCACTCATATTCAGGCAAATCAGTTTACACAGTCTCACTGTATGTACCCTATCCCAATTTTATGGAAGATTCCTAATAGATGTCCTCTGCATTATTCATGTACAGATGCTTATCTCACACAGACATCCTCCTCATTGTTATGTCAACTTGTGTGACAGTCACACAATACACATTTTCACTGTGCTGTCCCTACTGTACCATACAGATATGTGATTGGTGTTGCTGCTGCAACCATGTTCTACTTACATGCCCTCATCTGCTGCACCCTAGGTTGCTTCACCTGTCCTCTTTCCCTGCGTTCCTTCCTACAATTCATTCCTACAATTCATGTGTCTGTCACTATATAATACATACACTTCCCCTGAGTGTTTATTTTGCATGACAGTCCATGTAACCTTACAGATCAGTTACACAGCTTCAGTACAGAATGCCAGGAATGGGATGTCACAATACTCTGCACTGTAGATATGCTATCCTTTATTGGATTTGGACCATGTACTTAGCATTTATATTTCTCCACTGTCCAGATTTTCACAGAATGTCCAGCTGTGTTCCTTATCAAATTTGTGGCTTTCTGTCATATCACTGGGATGGTCCCAGGACTGATGTGACTCAATATTACATACATTTGAGTTTCATACTTCAAATCCTTCAGAAGGTGTATCTTAACACAAACCTCTGGTTATTCTAGCACATTTATATACAGCACAAATGTCAAATATGTCCCTATTCCTGGGTCCTTGTCCTCCCATCATGTTGGCCTTTGTCCAGATGTCTTTCACTAAGAGATTGAATGCTGTCTGTGAAAACCTGGTGAGCATTGTGGCATTTCATGCAAAATCAGACTGTCAGTGCTCTGATTTCAACAGTAGTGCTATCTGTGTTCACTTACATGGCTTTCTGGCAGGCGGTGTATGATATGAATATGCATTGTGCGCTGCTGCTTGCTACACACCATTGTGCACACATGTAAATTCCATGTAGGTTTTGCATGAAGCATACATGGAGTTTATTGAATCACATGGTCAATGTCTAACAAAGTTTTCTAATAACTGCAAACTTGGCACTGACTTTAAGTCCTCTACTGATGCTTATAGCCTGCAAGAGGCCATAAACTACACTAGTAATGGGTGTCCTGACTATGAACATAAACTTGATGTTAAACAAATACAATTTAGTATTTATGGGAAAATGAACACCCCTGCAACTAAGACAAAAATAATACACACAGCTATTAGTGACCTTGGCATATTTGCAGACAATAAGCTACCATTTGACCCCTATCTATCAACTATTAAATGAAATCCTTCTATTTTGTTTAACTAATTACTAAAACACATCTTACAGACAAAAGGAAGTTAATGACCCCTCTACTCTTCCATAATCTGGGCTGTAATAGAAAATATTGCTCGCTTTGGTATGTACCTATCTAACTATAATGACCAATTTGAAAAAAAAAAAAAAACACAGATTTCAGACTAAGAAATTAAATATCAGCTCCTAAGGTTGCACAGAAAAAATGTTATGCCACTTTACTTCATCTTTTATAGGTAATTGTGCAGTGACCTCTGCTTGGCCTACAGGGCTATGAAAAATGTAATCTGTTTGAACTCTTACACACTCCAAAAAAATTGAAGTAATATTTGCAGCACATCCCAAAGGATTCTCTACCTATCGAACAGGCTTCCATTTCAGATTGCATTAACTTTGACGCATGAATGGGAATTTAAAATTTCATCCATGGGCTCTGTTCCCAGGACGTAGATAGAGGATGCAAGTAGTGGGATTGGCAGTGATTAAGGTTTTGAGAACATTTTCTATTTATTGCCCAGTATGCACCTATGAATATATTAAATCAACGACCCCACAGAAGAAGAATTTGATGAGTTGAAGAGATGGTAAAGAATTTGGAAATATTTAAGGCTATTCTGCTGTTTCAGCAAAGACCAAAGGGAATATTCAAGAAAAGTGCAGACTACTGTTAGATGCTGGCAAAATGAATAAAACGTTTATGGAGGTAAAGGAGTTTATGTTTATTTGATATGCGTTTTGCAGCTACTACCAGAAAAGCGCAGCTCCATTATATGGTTGTCTTATACCTTGCACTAAGCATAGTTAGCGAAACATTTTCCAGCTGTTGCAAGTTGAGCTGCATATATCCATTAACTGCTCAATTGTGTTATACTTGTCAAACAGGTTAAGTTAGTGGAAAAAGTTTAGGCTATTACTAAGCTGCACCCTGTAATCCAGGGTCTGATTATCTCAGTCTCACTGTGTGACTTTCAGCAAATTACTTAACTAGCCAGTGCCCCGGGTATGAGTGTGAAAAAATATACATGTGGATTAGTGATCTACCCTGCCTAACAACTCATATAAGTGACATGTAACATATTTTAGTATATTCTCATGGAATCAGATAATGCACTTCTGGGTCACATAACTGATGAGAAGGGGATCACACAATGTGCTTGTTAGATGGGTGTCAATGGATAAAGTGCTTCAAGGCACTCCTTGGGTTTAACCTGGTTCTGTAGGATTGCATGTTTCTGCCCTGCAATGGACTGGTTTCCATCCAGGGTCAGCTTCTCTGTTTTGTGTCCACTGAGTGCCAGATTATGTTCTGGCTTCCACATGACCCTGTGCTGGATTATGTGGGCAACTGAAGAAAGAATAAATGGATAAATATCTCTAACTAATTTAAGAGTTTCCATTAAAATAAAATAGTTTTGTAAACATCTGAAGTTCCTCTTAGCGTAAATCAAGATTCTATGTTCCATAACTGGTTTCAGTTGTAATGCATTTAGTTGTTTGGAAGAAAAACTTTAAAAAGTCTCATGTCAGGCTTTGTACCCACTAAGTGGTGCACAGCAACAGTTATCCCACTCTACAAAGGGACAGCCACCACTGATCTTGGGAACTATCGCCCTATTAGCCTGACAAGCCTGGCCTGCAAGGCCATGGAACGTATCACCATGGAACTCATAAACAAAGACATTGGTAACCTCCAAACTCTGAACTCCACCCAGTTTGGGTTTGTGAAAGGCAGATCATGCCTTCTGCCTCCCCCCCCACCTAGACTCTTACCCCAACTATACTAACGCCACTACTAACCACAGTCAGAAATAGCTAGTTGTCTTTACATACTTTAATATCTTGTCTGACAACTTTGTTTCTAATATTATAAATGACAAGAAACTATCTTAACTTGCAACATTTTCTGTATATACTGTTGATAATCAATATCTTGTTATTGTATAGGTTCATAGGTTCATAGGTTCATACTAGGCTATCTGCCCTGAGGCAATTATAAGCCTAGCCCGATTCTGTATGGCTTACGCCACCCCTTGATTTGAGTATACTGTGCCCTTTAAGGTTTAGTTTACTGTGCCTCTGTCTAATAGTGACACAGGAGTAATCCATGGGACAAACCTACGATCCCCCATCCACCTATCGAGATTCTTCTTGAAGAGATTCAGTGAGGTGCTCTGCCTCACATGAACTGGAATTCTATTCCAGGGCAAAGGGAGCCTCTGGGTTATGAACCTGTCCCTCCAGCAAGTTCTATTTATTTCTTTGCTGAGGTTCAAGTCCCTCGAGCATGTGGCTTTAAGGGATTTAGATTTACTGAGGTGGAACATGTCCATTAATTCTGGATTTGACATAGCTTTGTATGTCAGGCATAGATCGCCTGGAAGTAGGCCGTATGCAACTGAGTAGAGCTGGAGTTTTTTTAACCGAGCAGCATATGGCATCTGTTTGAGACCCTTGATCCTCTTGGTGAGATACTTTTGGGGTCTTTCTAATTGCTGCAGGTGTCGAGTAAGGTACATCCCAAAAGGGGCATTGTATTCTATGATGGCCCTGATGAGGGATGAATAAAGGGGCACGATTACCTCTCTTGATCTAGATGTGAAACCCTTCGTGATGAGGTGGGCTATGTAGAAGGTCTTTCTAACTACTTTGGCAATGTGGTTTTCAAAGGAGATATTGCTATCAACTTGGGTTCCCAGGTCCCTAATAACTTTCTCTGTACTTAATGGGTTTCCGCCTATGTGGTAATTTGTGGGCACATTGTTTTTGCCAAAGGGTATGACTATACATTTTTTGGCATTTAACTTTAGACCATGGCGCTGGCACCAGTTATCTGTCTCTGTGAGCCCTTTTTGAAGGATGTTTGTGTCAGCTGGAGAGTTGATTAGGGCGTCCAGTTTGCAGTCGTCTGCGAACTTGGTGAGCCATAGTCCTCCCATGTTTGCCTGTACCTCGTTAAAGTATATACTGAACAAGAGTGGTCCCAGGACAGAACCCTGTGGGATGCCACTTGTGACTGGTTTCGAGTCTGACATGGCTCCAGCAACTCTCACTCTGTGGGTTCTGTCTTTGAGCCAGTTTGTGACCCATCTTGTGACATAGGGGTTTATATTTAAGCTGGATAGCTTATCTATGATGCCCGAGTGGGGTATTGTGTCAAATGCCTTTGCAAGGTCCAGATAGGCTGTGTGGACTACCTTCCCTTCATCTATGGCTTTGGTGACTGTTTCGAAGAAGTCAACCAGGTTCAAAAGGCAGGATCTGCCCTTGACAAAGCCGAACTGGGTAGGATCTAGTGTCTGTAGGTCCTCAATGTCTTTGTTTATGAGCTCCATGATGATCCTCTCCATAGCCTTGCAGACTAAGCTAGTCAGGCTTATGGGGCGATAGTTTCCAGGGTCCGTAGAGGCTCCACCTTTGTGGAGGGAGACCACTGTTGCTGTACGCCATTCTGTGGGCACATATCCTGTAGTGAGGCTGAGATTGTATAGCTGTTTTATTTGAGGGATTAGTTCCTCTTGGAGTTCATGTAGGACGCAACCTGGGACACCATCTGGTCCCATGGAAGCAGTGTTTTTTGCTTTGGAGAGGGCAGCCTTCACCTGAGCATCAGAGATGTTTGGGAGGCAGCCCTCTACTGGGATACATACTTGCTCTTTTGGGGGGGGGGAGTTTGCACTGAACCTGTCTGCCAGGATATTGGCGATGTCTGTGGGTTCAGTGTATTTTTTGTCGTTTAGAATCAACTCAGAACAAGTCTAGGAGTTGCATCCCAGGTTTCTAACATAACTGAAAAAAGCCTTATGATTGTCTTTGGTGTCCTGTGCAATTTTCTCTTGAAGCTGGCCTTGGAGGATTTTATGATGGATCGTAATTTTTTGCTAGTACTGATCAGAGATGCCTTCCCTATTAGGGATTTTGCTCTCTCATGTAGTAGCTTCCTCCTTCTGTTGTACAGTTTATTTATGGCAGGGGTCCACCAGACTGGACGCCTGCCTTTGGATGATTGGGTCTTGGTTTTTTTTGGGATAGCATGATCCTTGCATTCCTGGAGATGTCCGTAAAATGCGTTTATATAGGATTCTGCAGTTTGGGCCGTAGTTTCCACTGGCCCTGGGGCCTTGAAGGATTCCACTTCAGTTTTGAGAAGTGAGAAGTTCGCTTTTGAGAAGTTTTTCACTGTGGTTTTCTGGGCTGTGGGTGGGGTCAGGATGTGGACATCCAGTGAGATTAATTTATGGTCTGATCTTACCAATGAGGGATATACTTCTGGTGTGGAGCATAGAGTCCCCATGTTGGTAATGATCAGGTCTAGTATGTTGTCCCCTCTTGTGGGATTGGTGACTAGTTGTTCCATAGCATTTGAGTTTATAATTTCCAGGAACCTTTGGGCTAAGGTGCTGGGGCTTTAGTAGTGCTCCCAGTCAATGTTTAGGTAGTTGAAGTCGCCCAGTATAATGGTGTTCGGAGAGATCTTCATGTTCTCCAATGTTTTCAGGAAAGCCGAGTGGGATTCCTGACTTTGAGAGGGTGGTCTGTAGGATGCTATAAACTGAAAAGCAGTCTTGCCCACTGTTAGTTGCACATGGATGGTCTCCGATACTTTGTGCAATGCCACTAACCTGGAGGTGTGGATATCCTTGATAAATATGGAAACTCCCCCTTCTTTTGTGGTTCGGTCTGGGTTTTGGGGCCAAAAAGCATGATATGAGGTATAGCCTGGTAGTGCTGGGGTTCTCTCTGGAGCCTTGAACCAGGTTTCTGTCACTGCACAGATATTGATGTTCTCCATACTGAGGAGAGCTTCGAGTGCATGCATCTTGAGGTTAAGACTTCTGGCGTTTAGCAGCATTACCCTTAGTTTCTTGTTCCTTGTGCTGTCTATGGGGGTGGGTTTGACTTTTGAGCCTTGCCTAAAAAAGGCACTATGGGGGTGGCAAGAACCTTTGCCAATATCTGAAAGCCCAGTGGTGACAGATGCAAGCCGTCCCAAGCGAAGCAACGTGGCTTGTCGAGCATGTCATCCCAGGCTGACAGACACTGGATCCCCTTTGAATGACACCAAAATTTTAGCCAATTGTTATAATCGATCATTTTGTCTTTGTACTGTGGCATCATTCTAGGTGAGGGTAAGATGCTGCTCAAGGTCAGGGTCATACCAGCCTGGGCTACATGATCAGAGAGCTCCTCTATGTCTCTTTTCATGTAGTCCAGGGAGGTACGTCTCAGGTCATTCACACCAGCATGTACAATGACCGAGTCATATTTGTATTTGCTTTGGAGTGACCTGAGTGCTTGTGTTATATGGTGGATCCTAGCACCCGACAGGCAGCTCACCGTGACCTTCTCTTTATTCAGCCTGGTGAGTGGGACGTCGGTGTGTCTGACAATAGAGTCACCTATAGCAAGAGTATCAGGTGTGTTATTCAGCCTTAAGGGCTGCGGCTGCTTGGCACACTGACTTTGTGGGCTATGTGTTGTGCTTGTTTTGTTTTGAGGTAGCGTTTGCTTGGATGTCTGCTTTGGAGGTCTCTGTTGATTAGGTAGATTTTTATTTAGAGCCTCAGAGTATGTTTTTGTGTATTTATGTGTTTGGTTCACTGATGTGGTGGGACTATGTGATACTGGAATTGTGTTGGGTGAGGTTACCTTCTCCTCCTGACTGGTTACACCAGTTTTGAGATGAGAGAGCTCAGCCTCCAGTTTGGCTAAATAGTTGCATCTCTCACATATATTTGAACCTGTTTGGAGGAGGAAAGGGTTGTCCGTGTACATGAGACAGTTGTAACATTGCCTCAAAATTCCCAGATTCACCAGCTGGACTGGAGAGGAAACCATTGACTGACCTTTGGACATGCTAGAGTAATATAGGGAAACTGAATTTAAGACGGACCAATAGGGGACAGGGTAATCGTAGAGAGTATAAGAGTAAGTAGTGCTTATGGTTTAATAGTGCTAACTTGTAGGATTACTTAATTGGACCAGTGAAGGACCTTAGAATGAGAATATGGTGTTTAAATTGAGAGATAGAGCAGTTTTAAGGGAAAAAGTGAAGAGCAGACTTTGTGGAGCCAGGAATAGTTTAAACTCAATTAGGCTGTTGCGCTATGCACAAAAACGCACAAAAGAAGGTTTTAAGAGGGGAAGATGAAGGAGTTTTGGAATTGACCCAAAATGGCCAATAAAACTATAGTTTCAAGTCAGTAACCACTCACACAGGGGCAGGCAGGCTGCTCAATGTTTTTCACTGCCACTGATCAACAGAGAGACTTCCCTTTAGCCCAAGCAAAAAATGGCCTCACAGAAACTTACAAACAGTTCAAGAACAGCAAGCCTGTAACTGAACTTTTTTAAATCTCAGAAAAGTGGGAAAAAAGCAAGATTTTTTTGTTTTTTTGTTTTTTCAGAGATAGCAGAGGTTCACAAGTATTAACAAGTTATAACAGTGCAGTAAATGACCCCACACAAGAGTGCTAGGCCAAAGACAGATAAAATGCAAGTTTTGAGAAAAAAAACAATTTTAAAAATAAGTGCAAACAGGAAATTCGGTAAACAGTTTTAGGTTTTGCTCTAAATACAATTACTAATTAAAGCCAACAACCTATAATGTTGTTTAATATTGCTGCAACTTTGTATCTCTATCATGTACATGATGTGGAGCTTTTCTCCCCGGGCATCCAGTGAAAAAGGACCTGCGTCCAGTCAGAATTTCCCTGTAAACAAATGTAAATAAATAAATAAATATGTAAAATTCTGAACCTGATCGACTTCTTTGAGGCAGTCACCAAAGCCGTAGACGAGGGTAAGGTGGTTCACACAGCCTATCTTGACCTCACCAAGGTTTTTGACACCATCACCCTTTCTGGAATTATAGCTAAACTCACTAAACCAGGTATAAATCCTTACATCACAAGATGGGTTGCCAACTGGCTCCCTGACAGAAGCCACACTGAAAAAGTTGCAGACTCCAAATCTGACTTCAAACCAGTGACAAGTGGTGTACCATAGGGTTCAGTCCTGGGACCTCTCCTGTTTGGTATCTACTTCTCTGAAGTACAGGCTAACACAGAAGGCATCTGGCTAATGAAGTTCACGTATAACTGCAAACTAGGAGCCATCGCTTGAGTTCCCAAATGATGTGGACATCATACAGAAGGGCCTCACTGAGACAGATGCCTGGTGTCAGAGGCATGGCCTCAAGCTCAATGCCAAAAAGTGCATTGTCATCCCCTTTGGTAAAAACTCTTTACCCATGAACTACCACATAAACAGCAGTCTACTTAATGGCAAATAGGTGATAAGAGACCTTGGGACCCAGGTGAACAGTAATCTCTCCTTTGATAATCACATTGCCACAGTAGTCAGGAAATCCTTCTACGTGGCACACCTCATCACAAAAGGGTTCTCATCCAGGAAAAACAAGGTCATTGTTCCCCTCTACCCGGCACTCATTAGACCCAATATAGAGTATAATGCCCCTTTTAGAATGTACCTCATAAGACATCTTCAGCAGCTGGAAAGGCCACAGAAGTACCTTACAAAGGGGATTACTGGCCTCAAACAGATGCCCTACACTGACTGTCTCAAAAAACTCCAGCTTTACTCTGTTGCATATTGCCTACACCGATGAGATCTCTGCCTAACATATAAATCTATGTTAAACTCAGAGCTGTTGGACATGCTACACCTAAAGAAATCCCAATCCCTCCGAGCTGCACTCTCAAGGGACCTAATCCTTGTCACCACAATAAACAGGACATGCTGGAGGGATAGATTCCTGTCCCAGAGACTTCCTATACTCTGGAACAAACTACCCATCTATGTCAAGCAAAGTTCCTCATTAGCACTCTTCAAGAAAAATCTTGATGAGTGGATGGGAAATAGGAAATACACCCCGGGGATCACTTCTGTGTCTCTGCTTGACAGGGGCACAGGACATTAACATTTTTGGGTGGTGTAAGCCAGGGAACATTGTTGGCTAGGCTTACTTAGGCCCTTGGGCCGATAGCCTAGTACCTACCTATGAACCTATGAACCTATAAAAAGGCAGCTTCAAGATGGGTCTTCTGAATGAAAATTCATCTCAAACCAGCTAACACAGGAAAAGTGATACTTCTTACTTATTTTTTTTCATATTGTATTTTTAAGCTACACAAGTGTTAATGGTTGAGAAATGGTAAAGCAAAATATAAAACTAAAAAACAAAAGTACCACAAAACAACTGGACGACTCATAAGACTGAATCACAAAGCAATGGATTCTTCTCTCCCACTAGAGAAAGCTGTATATTAGGAAACCCAACTATAAAAAACACATTCAAGTTTCATCTTGATAGTGATACTGTTAGGGAAAAGGGTTTTTTATAACATAATGTGTAGGTGTATGGTTGCCATAGGATAGGTTTAGTTTTCTGGTTAGGGTTAGCACACATGAGTAAGATGGTGCAGGGGTGGGTGAACAGTAACAACACCACTACAGAAGGCAAAAGGGTACAGAACATGCTCAATACAAAGCATGCACAACACTGAATCCATCCTCTTACCTAAGTCTTACTCAATCCCTAACTCATGAACCCTGGGATAGTCACACCAGCTGTTATAACACACTCTTGCAGATCTTCACAACACCATTTTTTATTTAAACGTATTCTGGTCTCTAGCCTTGGCAAAGATGGGGCAGTGGTGCTCTGCCTCTTAAGAGCCAACATGGCAGGCTGTTATGGTTTTCAAGTCATTGCAACCAAGTTACAGCTCCATTAATGTCATTGTTCATGTACATGTGAATGACTTGTCACTCTTCCCTGAATTATATTAGAAGAGACATGACAGAGTACATAGATTATACATTCAATGTTGCTATTAAACTTATTTTGAACAGCATACCTCCATGCAAATAGATGCTTCAGTAAAAAAAAAAAGTTTGCTTTCAACAACTGACTCAGCATCTGGTGTCATTGTATGGGGAAACTGTGTGCATGCCTGGATGGAAATAGTTAACTCTCCTACCTGCTCCTGTAAGGACAGCCTGCACCTTTCACAAAAGCATTTTTATACACTGGTAAAGCTTTTACTCCACCCCCTCCATTGTGCCTCCTTAAATCAGTGTAAACCTGCTGCATCTATAGGCCTAACAAAACAAGAAAGACAAGCATAAGGATTACAGTGCTCAGTGATAGAAGTCTAAATAAGGAACTGCACTCCTTAAGTCCCTACCTAACCCCCAAAAATATTGATGCTTGTGCTGTCACTGATGTTGGTTCCAGTATAGTCACAGCAAACCCTACCTGAGCTCAGTATTCATCATAATCTCAGATATTCTACTGAGATAACTCTGTCACCTGTGGTACGGTTTCCTTAAATCTCTCTGACTACTTCAAATTTGAAATTTTACAACGAGATAGGGACCTTGAACTTCTTCACATACTTGGAAAAGCATAGCTGGTTCAACAAGCACCCTGGACAAGTAGTATCACAGCTCCCCTCCACCAAGTAAAAAAAAAAAAAACAGCACTTCCCTATAATAAGCTAATCACTACATTGCAAGTGATCAGCTAGATCTAACCCCCCCCCCCCCCATTTCAAAATACACTCAGGAGACAGTCACTGGAAAAAACTCCAACTTTTAATGGTGATTATTAGGTGATGAGATTGTTGTTTAATTGGAGCAGTTTGACATAAAATGGGAATGGTTGGTGGCTTATGTTATTCCTTGAAGGCTGTTTGCCATGGTACCAGAAGCAACATTAAAAGTTGGAGTTTGTTTCCAGTGACTGCCTCCTGAGTGTATTTTTTGGATATTTCATGTTGCTGTGTGTTTGGACATAAACCAGATGTCCAGATGCATTACATGCCATCCTCCTCCCTTCTACACCAGCCACTCAGGTCTCATTTCTGTGCCTTGCTCCCAACCCTACTTCAACTTATTTTATTATTAATAATAATAATAATAATAATAATAATTATAATAATAATAATAATAATAATAATAATGATGTTTTCTTTTAAACTAGCAAACAGCTGCTGCAGTTTATACCCTGCCTGCACAGAGCACTGCAGTGCTCATGTTTTAATTAAGAAAGAATTATTTTTAAAAAAGTTAAAAAAAATCTTTTTAAACTCTAGCAAACTGCTTGCTATAAATAAAGCAAACAGTTGCTACTGTTTATACACTGGCTGTGTGGAGCTACAATGCTCAGGTTTTAGTTAAAAAAATATTTTTTTTACTTCTAAACTGTAGCAATCTGCTTGCTGCAATGTACACCACACACCAAGCACTACAGCTCTGAGATCTGACTGCAAATCCAATACTGGTTTTTAAAAGTCAGTACTTTATTAAAGAGAGATTGGGATCAACTGATCGCATCCCCCCAGCACTTTGCACCCTGGGCATTTGCCCTTCTCACTCTGCTTTAGCTACCCTACTGCATATTTGTAAGTATAAGAGAGCCCTTACTATCTGGTCAACCCCATCTATGTCATCTAAAATTATGGAGACATATCTAAGTAAGAAGGAGTCTGTTACTGTTATATTTGGGTATTTAAATTGTCTATGTATTAACTGGGATACTTACACTTCTTCATTTAGATATACTCACTACTTCTTGGGCTTTGCAGGCTCCATTAATTCAAACTCACTAGACCAAATTTAATGCTTCCTGGTCAGAATATCAAATATATTAGACCTATCTGTTACAAACATAGCACCATTATGATCTGCCACTATAACTAGAAGCTTTCTGGTTAGAGCTGCCTAACAGACAGTGGTCCTTTTGATTAGAACACATCCCTGAACATTCACAAACCCTACTACCTTCAGAGATTTACTAAGGCAATTTTATTTAAACTATAAGATGACCACACAAGTTCCATGAGTCCCTCTCCCTTGAAGACCCAACAGCAAACACTGTTGTTAATTTTGTGGAGGGGGTTCTGTTCTCATCTCAGTACATGGATTGAGATATTGATGCCAAACCATAACAAATAAAGAGTCAAGTTTAAGAATAAATCCCATTGTTGGAACCCTGGCATAAACAATCTCTATAATGAGAGAGAGAAAGGGAAAAAAATCACCTTTTCAGTCACAAACTGAAAACTCCAGACCTCAAAAATTAAGCTCATAAGGTTAAACAAGAAGTTCATGAGATAAATCAACTCTTCCAAGGCCAGCTATGAATTTGAAATTACCTCTTAGGCTAAAGACTATCCCAAGACTTTCTTCTACTTTACCAGAAATCTTAGATGCAACACCCAGCAGTGCTCTGAGTTTAATAATGGCTATACTTATTCTGACCCTGAAGACATAGCTGAGGTATTAGCAGACAAACTTAACTCAAAGTGCCACCCATCTCTACCCAGCCTAAACACATTTGAATCCCCCCCAACATCATCCCTGACCAAGTGCAAAAGACTATCGCACTGGTACAAAATAGATCAGCAGTGTCACTTCCTTGCCAGTATGAAGCACTCTCTTACTGACTTCCACAATTTATTCATCCTCAGCCACTCTTATGACTTTGTGCTTGAGGCTTGAAGAACTGTGGTGATCATTCCCCCATGTAGGAGAGGTCCCTCACTGTTCCTGTTAACTATTGGCCCATAAGACTCTTAAGTCTTATCTGTAAGACAAAGGAATGCATTATTATGGACCTAATAAGCACTGGTATTGCAGCTAGGGTCCTTAGACTCAAATCACTTTGGGTCTGCAAAGGGTAGATCCTGTCTGTTATTCCTGGTCAATGCCTTTGAAAAAGTCACTGAGGCCTTGAACAAGGGAGCAGCAATACACACAGCTTACATCTAAGTAGCTATAGCTTTTTGATACCATTTTCCACTGTCCCATTATAGATAAAATGACCAAGCTACCACAAGTCATTTAGTTCCATCACCCTCTTCAAACACAGCCTGGATGTATGAATAGTTAGCCACAAATACATCCCCAGTCTTACACATAAATATTCATGGAAAGGGGGTACCAAGTACTGGGAATTGCTGTGGTTAGGCTTCAAATGGTAAACTTGATCAAATGCTTACTAACAACCAATGAACTTAGTATAGAAAGACAGAAAGACATAAAGACTTTCTGACAGACATACAGAGACAGAGATAAGAAGAGAGGATGAGAGAGAGAGAGAGAGAAAACACACCAGCAGCCAAACACAACTTCTGAGAACCTTATCAAAGATATCATATAAGCAAATTGATGTTGCCTAGTCTGGCCTTAAATGTACACGTGTTGCACCACTGAGTTTGTGCGTATGTGAGACTGGGTGTGTGTCTCTGCGTGTCTATGTCAGTGTGTCTGTATGCACATTTGTCAGAGTGTGTGTGTGTGTGTGTGTGTGTGTGTGTGTGTGTGTGTGTGTGTGTGTGTGTGTGTGTGTGTGCGTGTGTGTGTGTGTGTGTGTGTGCGTGTTTCTACAATAGATTGGTATGCTGACCATTATGATTTTTCATTGCCTTGTCCCACTGGTTTCTAGGATAGTCTGTGGCATCCTTTAAACTTGTAAATGAGTAAGTGGGTTATCAGAAATAAACGGAATGCATGTACTTGTATTATAAGCTACTATAGACAAATGTGAACAAAGAGATCAAGGGTGCATTTCCTGAGTATGTTAAGCTGATGCTAATATAGACGTAGCAATGAAGGATTACAGTATTTTTCAGAGCAGTCACATGCCTCCTTACATCGTATGAGCTTTTTTTTCTTTTTTTTTTTTTCGTTTTTTTACAAAACATAATATTCAGGCATTGGGAATTAAATCACCTAACCATGTGTATTGCATACTGCAACTTGAACACCTACAAAAGATCAGCCTGAAATGGCTAATTTTGTACCTATAGGTTAACATTTTACACTGTATGATCTGTAAGGAGAATTGGTAATCAGACTAGGTGTATCTGCAGTTGGGCCCCATTCTGGTAGCAGTCCCCTATGTCCCTAAATGTTTAACTAGGTAACATAGTCCTGGATTCTCCTGAATCACCAGCATATAGTGCTGCAGTCAGCATCTAGTTCCCCCTTTCTACTGAAAGCTTTAAAGGTCTTGCTTACCAGTATAACTCTTTACAATTGGCTTCTTTATCAAAATATTCTAACAAACTAGTAATATTTAAGTTAGCATTCCCCTCTCCAGGCTTATGAATTGTTGTTTTAAGAAACTCACCTTATCTGTTGTTCTCAGTGGAACCCTACTCCATTCACCTCCGTTACTGCTCAGGCTCACTCCACTTCCCTACACTGCCCCCATTTCCCTCCCACCTCCACTACCCCTAGGTTTATATCTAACCGCTCCACCCACTTAGCCTACACCAATCACTCTCTAGCAAAATCCTCATCATCACTCCCTTTGTTCCCACCCTATACACCCCTCCCACTAACAGGACACACCCACTCTATCACAAGCCAATTACCATGGATAGAGTCAATCTCACCATTCTCTTTCTCCTAGTACTAACCCACTATCTTGCCTCCTACCAAACCATACTTAATGCTACCATTACAACCCCATCAAAGCATACCTCCTTTCACACATATCCCACCCATCACTAGAGTCTACACATATCTCCAAGTAGTCATCACCACATTACTCTCCCACCTCCCTCCAGTATGCTCCTCCCAACCTCTACCAAATCACGTACTAAAAATAAGTACATTACCATTCTAACCAAACTGTCCAAACTCATCCACCATATTAGCCACCACCTTATCATAGCCAAAGACAAACACCCCAACTCATGGCCAAACCCTTGCACAAATACCCCCTTCATTTCCATGCCTCTCACTCAACCAATCTTCCTTCTTAAGACCAAAATATAGCCTTCTACTACTAAGCTTAAACATCCAAAGCATAAACAACAAAGTTCACCTACTATATGCCTTGATATCCTTCTATTCCCCCAAACTACTATCCCTAACTGGAACATGATTAAAGCTTACAACACCCGACACCGAATTCCTCCCACTTGGGTACAATGTATTACGCAATGATAGATTATCCAAAAAAGGGGGTGGGGTAGCATTACTTTACAAAAGCAACCTGAAAATGTATACTATTGATCCTCCTGTCCCTTCCTTCAATACATCTGAACTTCTTCTAGCCAAATTTAAACTTAGTGACCAAAAAATCAATCAATATTATCACTGGCTATATACCTACTGGCAACAATATTCTCTCCCTAGAAGCCCTTCTGCATTGGGTTAATCAAAATCTACCCCAAGAAACAATCATCCAAGGTGACTTTAATGTTGACTGACACACATGCTCAACTATTAACCCCACCATCCGTATTAATCTCTATAGCTTCTCCCAAGTCATTCACTATAGCAATAGGCTAGGAAACACTAAAACCAAAGAAAGTCTCCTAGAATGATTCTTGATAAACAAGACCAGTGCTTCACAGCAAGCAGGTGTCCTACCAGACACCCTCAGTGACCACCAACTGACCTTCTTACTAAAATACAAAACCCATACCAACTCTATATCACTATTTCAAACTATCCGGAACAAACATAACTTCCACCCAAACAAATTCAAACTTGAACTAAAATACCAAAATTGGAACATACTAAAAGAAATTCCCCTAGAATCCTAAATGCCCATGCCCCACTTCCTACCACAAAACTCAAAATGAACATAGCCCCCTGGATCACCAAAGAGACTGAAAATAAGAAAGCACAAAGAAATAGAGCCTAGCATCACTGGAAAGCCACAAAAGCAACTACAGAACAATTCCAAAAACTTAGAAATGAAACTAAAACAACTATTCTCCTGGACAAAAAGAATTATTTCCTACATTTGCAAAACAGGCACCAACACAATCCCAAAAAATTCTGGGCAAGAGTAAATAAACTACTTTGCCCTGGAAAACTTTACATCCCACCACTGACCTCCACAAGCAAAATCACAGATATACCTGACTCGTTCAATAAATACTTCATAGAAATGATCTCCAAACTAGTTCAACAACCTTCTACTACTACCCATATCCCCAAACCTGCAGTCAGTCCTAAAACTACCTTCCAATTTCAACCCACCCCCACCAATTATGTCAAAAATTACTAACGAAACTTAAACCCACTACCCTAGCAGCTGATGGCATCTCTGCAGAATACCTCCAGCTGGCTGCTAATGAGCTCACCTGCCCAATCTCTATTCTGCTTAACAGAGCCCTATTAGAAAGGACCACCCCATCTACCTGGAAAACCTCCTACATTACCTCTTTACATAAAGGTGGCACATCCACTGATGTCACCAACTATAGCCCTAGTGCCATCCTGTCCCCACTGGCAAAAATTCTTGAAAAATGTATACACCACCAACTTATGCCATACCTACTTAATAACCAACAACTTTCTCCTACACAGCATGGATTCTGACCTGCCCACAGTGCAACTAGAGCCCTTCTATCATTTACAAACCTCATCAACCAAAACAGACACTTAGGTAAACTAACATCTGCCCTATTCTTGGACCTCTCAGAAGCCTTTGATATGGTCAGCCATTCTAAACTGCTCCACTCCCTGACTAACCTTGTCCTTAGTAATCACTCATTAGCCTGGTTCCAGACCTTTCTACAAGGTAGGCAACAAGCAGTTTGATGGGACAACAATCTTTCCTCACTGCTACCTATTACTATTGGAGTCCCACAAGGGTCCATTTTAGGTCCCCTTCTATTCACCATCTTCACTAATGCTCTCCACCACATCTGCCAAGATGCAACTGTTTTACAATACGTTGATGACTCAACATTAATTTGCTCAGCCAATAACCCCCATAAACTTCTCCACCATCCAAAAACCATTCCAAACTACTGAAACCTGGTTTCTTAACAAAAACCTTTTACTTAATCCCCAAAAGACCAAACTGTTGCTATTTAAACCAAACAAATCCACTCCTATGCCTAACTCATTCAATATTGTGTCCAAAAATGAGACTATCATCTCTCCAGACACTCATACTAAACTGCTAGGAGTGACCATTAACAACAACCTCAAGTTCAATAAACATATAAACCAAACTATAAAAAACAACCACAAAAAAATGGGCAGTCTTTATAAAAATAAACCATTTATAACTCAACCTGCTAGGATAACATTGCTTAAACCCACCTCCTCTCCCTACTATTATACGCCACTCTTCACCAACCTACCCAAAATTGAAATGGCCAAGCTCAACATCTGTTACAATCAAATTTCCAGATTTATTAACGGCTCCTACCATGCCCACCACTGTCAGTCATTACATCAACTTAAGTGGCTTGAATTCCCAAATCTCCTCTCATCCCACCAGCTCTCTTTCGCTCATAAACTCCTACTACTTCCTGAAAAAAACACCAGCACTATCTAATCTACTTAAACTACAAGCCAATCCCAGACAATTTCGCTGCAGTGAAAAAAGACTAATCAAGGTGACCAAAACCAATAACTCAGCAGGTGGCTCCCTATTCCCAACTACATAGGTAAAGTTTGGAACTCATTACCTTCTGCTGTCACCTCTGTCAACTCAGTGGTTGCATTTAAAAAATTACTAAAAGAACACCTAATTCTCACATGGAAATGTCCTTGCCACCATCCAGGTTGGCCCCCTATTATACTCACCCCCCCACCCACTCTCTTGCTACCATTCACTTCTATCCCTTGTAGAAGAACCATAATCTCCCCCTAAGGTGCTTCACCTCCAAACACCTTCTCCAACAGTCCATGAGTAAACACATACCATCCCAAACTCAGCCACTACCCACAAAACAAACCCTAACATTCTCTCTCAACCCCATCTTAGTTATGTTTGCCTCAAGCAGTGTTATCTCTGTAATCCTGTACATTCCGTGTACTATCCTACTTTTAAACTTTTAAACTATGGTATTTTGATAAATCTTGCTAATACCAATAAATATTGTACTTTGAAACTGTAATCCTATGCAATCTTGTAAAATCATGTGTTTTCCTAAGAACATTTGCTTGGTATGTATAAATATCTTACTTGTATGTTATTATTCTGTGGAGCTTTTTTCCTCAGGCCTCAACTGAAAATGGACATGTATCCAGTCAGAATCTCCTGGTCAACAAATAAATGTAAAATACATCAATAAATAAATGAAGTTGTCTGTGGAATGGTATATACAGGTGTCTTGGTATAAACAGTATGTGTGTGAGTATATTTGAGTGAGTGTGCAAAAGTCTTCATGAGAGTGTGTGTAAGAACTGTGAGGCTGCCTTCATTTCTCAGAGGTGTCTGTGTGTATATTCACAACTAATATTTCATGTCAGTTTCATATGCTTTGTTTCTCATAACCAGCTGATGAGGCAAGTAAATGGTAGCAGTTCAGAATTTGGTATCAAAGTACATAGTGCATTTCTGAGGTGCTATTGATCTATCTGTTAGAATTAAGTTTTGTGACAAAGAGCAACTGCTTGGACTACCAAGGAAGTGGATTGCCATTCTATAATTTGTGTTACCCATTTGTGTGAAATTAGAAGATTTGGAGGGGGTGGTTTGTGGATGTCTTTGAATTAACTGATGTGGAAGGAATTCACCAACTGGAGGAAGTGGACACTGCAAATGGTAAGGACTGGCAGCTTTAGCAGCTTTGGGGAAGAGGACAGTAGGTAAGTTGTGACCCAGGACTTGGGATAATTGGGTGGTAGGCTTTTTGTACTACATTGGCAGTTTGGCTGGATGAGTCAGAGGCCCAGAAGTTGCAGGCAGGGACTGCTTAGTTCTGGTATGACAAGAGGTTCTGGAAGTGGAAGGAAGTCGATCACTTCCTTCGTTGGGAGGTTCATCATACAGGCATATAGATAGCCACTATGATGGATAGCTTTGGAGCTGTTAGTAGGGGGGTAGGGTAGAGAAGGGTTGGGGGTATGTTGAGCTTTTAATGCTGGATGTTGCTCATGGGGAGGGTGTAGGTTTTCACATGCTTATTTAAAGTGTGCAGGAATGTACCAATGGTGCAGTGTGCTCGATGAGAGGGCAATTTCTTAACTTCAGGATCGCTGACCACCGAGTTGGATGGCTTACCTTCTTCTTTTCAAGGGTTTCAGAATCTATGTGGTAGGGGGAATTTTCAGGGGCTGCGGGTAGGGGTGTCATTTCAGGGGGCAAGGAGATGTTTAACAGATGCATTCTCAGTTTAAGGTGCAAGTAGTGTGGCAGCTGCACTAGCAATGTCCTGACAGCTCTTGAGGCAGAAATAATTGATGGGTTTTCTCATTTGATTTCTATTAAATCAAGGGTGTTGGGGGATGGAGTAGTTTGTAAGAATCTGCAATATCTACAGTGGAAGGAGGATATTTTGAGTGGTTTGACTGAGATGGAATGGCAAGTGGGTAGGTTGTTGGGGCCTTTTGATACCTCCCATTTGATAGTTTAAAGGTTTCACCACTGAGTCTGGTTACTAAGAAAGGGGCCAGTGATTTCCACTTGATTCACCATTTCTCTTATCTGGAAGTGAATTCCATTGATGACTATCTTAGTGGAGGATGCTAAGATTAGTTATGCATCTTTGCATGATGCTGTTAAGATTATTTGGGGTTTAAGCATCCATGTTTGGTGAAGGTGGACATTGAATCTGCATTTTAACTTTTGCCGGTATGGAGGATGAGTGGCTGTTGTTGGGTATGGTAGCTGTAATCAATTTTACTTTGACTAGTGTATGGCCGTGGGATACTCAGTAGCCTGCAATACTTTTGAGAAATTTATCACTGTACTTCACTGGATGTGGGGCAACAGCGTATGGACACACAGAGGGCAATGCATTATCTGGATGAATTCTTGATAGTAGGCGAGGGGTTTGGGAGAGCATTGGTAGGTTTGCAAGAGTTATTGGGCATGTGTGAAGCGTTGGGCATCTGTTTGGCCAGGCAGAAGATGGAAGGCCCAGCTAAGGCATTGCATGTTTTGGGTTTACTAGTAGATGCAGAACGTGGGTGGTTTTGCTTGCCGGCAGACAAGATAGCCCATTTGAAGGAGAAGACTGGGGGGTGGTGTGCAAAGCTGAGGTGTGGATCAGGGAGGTTATGGAGTTTTCAGGGCTTTTAGATTTTGTTAGGCAGTTCATCCAGGGTGTACCTTTTGTAGGTTGGTGGCCTTTCTGCTTAATGGGGGGGCATCATTGGGTCAGGGTTAGAAAGTTGGTGCAGGCAGATCTGGTGCTCTGCTCTTTTTGGAGTGGTTTAATGGTGTTTCCTTTTGGCAGTCTGTTAGAAAAATATGTATTAATACGCTTTTTATTCTATTTTACATGCACTGTGTTATGAGACTGAAAAAGAAACTTGCAAGATGCCCTCTGACCTAGTAATTGCTAGCACAGCAATACTTGAGAAGCAGGTGCTTATCTGCTAGGTCAGGAACGAATGAATGAACAATACTATATTCTGTAAATGTAATGATTTTAGACAATCAGCTCTGTTCGAAGCATGAGAACATGTGCAGCTGCAGAAACTTAGAGATAAAGTAGACAAAGGATTATTAGAGAAATGAACTGTTAGCATTGTGCTTGAATTAGCCATAGTACCTTGAATGGTAACATAACATGTATCTAACTGGTAGTAATCAAGGCCATGTTGTTTTCCTCAGGAAGTTTCTCACAAAAATTAATAAATCAGCAGAAATTCATGGGAATGATGGTCAACAGATGATGATGAAAAAGCTGGTAATCTGTTACGTCAGCTTGGTAGGCCATGTCTAGTTAGAAAATGTATAAAAATGAAAGTATTTCCTGTTTCTAGTTAGACAAACTCTGTAATAGCACGTTTTTGTCTCCTTGCTGCAAGATTAAAGTGCCTTAACCTGAACCTACCATGTTTTGATCATTTTTAAAGTATATTTTTCCTTTGACGGTTTGGTCCTTCGGACCGGAAAGTACCTCTCGCTCTAGGCCTAGGTCAGAATTGGGCCCGGTGGCATGCATCCGTACAGAGAAGAGGCCAAATTGGCTCTTCTGTTTTGAAAGACCTCCGACTGGATTGTCATTTGAAAGATGCCAGCCACTGTTTCTGATCTGGGATTGGAGGACGAGTCAATGATCCGGTGGATCAACTCACGGAGGGTCAGGTAAGGAGGAATTACCATATTTCTGTTTTAAGATCAGGGACTAGTTGCAGAACTGTTTTTGTCAGGAAGATTTGCATGTGTAGATCAGGGACAAAAATGGTTACTGTTTTGTCATAGATCAGGGAAACAGAATAGGTAGGCAGTTATTCTAGATAAACTGTGAAAAGGTGTAGAATCATGGTACCACATGATAAGAAGGGTTATGTAACAATTTACAGCTTAGCTAAGGCAACAATGGGAAATCAGTGCACAAAAAGTTCCCGAGACCCACCCCTAACTGAAGACGTGAAATATATGCAATTACAGCGTGCTGACAATGTTAAGTACTATACAAAATGGGTGGATAAGTATAAATTCAATGGTAATTTAGATAAACTTGCACTTATCAAACTTGTCAGGCAACTAAAGACAGATGCAAAAGGTCAATTAAAAAAGCAACGACAATTAGGAGTCCCTCAGTCACATAGGTGGCTTGAGGAAGCAAATTGCAGGGAACAAAAGATTAAAAATTCGAAAACAATTTTCTTAGACAAAGAAGATAATAACTTGGTAATAGCAACGGCCCCTCCTTCACCCCCTCCGCTTCCCTTACCAGAATATGAAGCGAGTGGACAAGCTGATCCACCTCCGCTATACCCAGCTGTTTCTACAGCATCAAAACTATTTGTCCGGGATCCTATCGAGACAAGGTCTTGAATGTGCAACTTGAGAAGGGAGATTGAACTATGTGAAATAAATAGAAAATCACAAGCTATGAGTGAGGAAGAAATATGTCCACTCATAGAAGTACCAAATCCTCAGGCAGGACAGGATCCGACTCTTTTAGTTTATAGACCGTGGACACCGGAAGATATCTGGAATTCCCCATCCGAAAGTGAATTTTCAAAAATTTTTAGAAGACTTACAGGGTATGAGATTAAGTTACCATTTGAATGGAGAAGAAGTAGAAAAAGTAGTTAGACAAATTGTAGGTCCAGATTGGCACATGATCAGTGGTGACTGGAATCCCCATGACGCACAGCTTAGACCACTCCCACATACTAATGCAGAACTGGATGGCAGAGTGAAAGGTCTGACAGACCGAATCTCTGAAAAATGGAAGCCTAGGGATGATTGAACTTGCATTAATCAGTGTATTCAACAAGAAGGTGAAACAGTTGATAGATATTATGCTAGATTATTAGAGTGTTTTAATAACCACTGCGGAATGCAAATACCAGAAAACTAGACACAAGATTCCCCATATGAGCAACAGCTAAAGAATGCGTTCTTGAAAGGTAGTATAACCCCCATTAGCAGCTTTATTACGAAGCACATGGTAGATCATCGTACAAGTAGATTGCAGCAATTACTTAATATGCAAGACATGCAGAGAGACATTTTAGTAGTAAAAAGAAAAAGAAAACTCAAGTATTTTCAGCAGAAGATTGGTCAGAAGTATTTGTAGTACAAACTGGGAGAAAGGGTAAGAAAAATACCCAGGGGAATAAACAATCTGACAAACATTCAGAAGATTTTGAAGAAAGAGAGAAAAGAGGTGAATGTTTTAAATGCGGGGAAAAAAGGACATTTAGCAAGGGATTGCAGGCTAAATAAAAAGGTGACTACAAAAAATAAGGAGGATGAGGAATGACTGTATGATAGTCAGGAATCACTGAATGAAAATAAACAGGAAAAAACAAGTGCAAATGTGATAGCAAGGGTAGAGGATGTGACAGAAGGGGTAGAGGATGTACATAAATTTGTAGACATTGAGGAAAATGAAATTTAAGACTTAGCCTTATTGAGCCTAGAGCTTTACTTAGCAGATACAAAACCGGAAGTGACGCTTCTGGTAGAGGGGAGGGAAGTCACATTTTTGTGTGAATCAGGGACTTCATGGACCCTGATACATCCTTCCAAATTACTGGAAGATTCAGAATCTCCAGATTATATACTAGTGAAGGCAGCTAATGGGCAGCTGTATTGGGAGCCACTCTCCCATGACATAGCAATAACAGACCCCATTTCAGGAATGACCCAGAAAAGTAAAATTGTAGATTCTGCAAAATGCCCAGTAAATCTTTTGGGTAGAGATTTAATGCAGATATTTGGCATAGCCGTAGTTCCAACCATGCAGGGTATGGAAGCACAGCGACAAATGGAAACTTTTGTAGTGCGACCGGAGGGTGAGACATATTATTGGTACAGCCAGGACTTGGTTACGACTGGTCCAGGGGCAGTTACCGAAGAACTGATGAATGTAGCCATCAGTAAATCCCCCTCCCACGACACTGACAAACAGCATTTGTTGCATTGTACTCTATATTACTGTAGCAGACCAGGACCTGATAAAGAATATGAGCAGGAATTGTTTCAGAACCATGCAAACAGGCTAGTGTTACGAAACTTGTACTGGGACACAGAAGGAAACAGTGTAGTAAGCTGTTCATTGCCCCAGGAATTTTTAGCACTTTACAAATCTAATCGATTGCCACATGTTAGCTTAACTAAGAATAGAAATTTGAAATGGGCAGACTTGGGAGAAAAAGTCACAAGGTGGGAAAAGCAGACAGAATTAGAACTCTCCAAACAAGGAGTACAGAAACAGAAATTGAATTGGATAACACAGACACACCCAGCTGTGCACTCACAGGCTAGTGAGAATAGATGAGTATTACTCTTATTGGAAGAAGAGGAAAAAGCCTTGCGAGACATACCAGAGACTCTCTGGTCAACAGGGAAATCAGATGTAGGACTTATACGGACAGCAGGACCAGTTACTATTATGCCAAAGTCAGCATTTAGGCCTCAGAAAAGACAGTATCCCCTGAGAAAGGATGCAGAGATAGGGATCAAACCTATAATAGCAGCCTTACTTAAGGAAGGAGTCTTAATAGAATCTCCTGATTCACCATGTAATACACCCTTATTTCCTGTCAGGAAAGCAAACGGGGAATGGCGTATGGTCCAAGATTTACAAGCTGTAAATAATGCAGTTATACCCAGGGCACCAACAGTGCCAGATCCACACACCTTACTGAATGTTTTAAAGCCTCAGCAAAAGTATTTTTCTGTGGTAGATATTAGTAATGCATTTTTCTCAATACCGATACACCCCGACAGCCAACATTGGTTTGCATTTACATTTCAGGGGAAACGGTATACATATACGAGATTACCACAGGGATATTGTGAGAGTCCGACAATATTTGCACAAGAAATGGCAAGCAACCTGGCGGGATTTAACCCACCGAAAGGTAGTCAGATTTTACTTTATGTAGACGACATTCTGCTGGCAGCCCCCACCCAGCAAGAATGTAAAGAGGACACCATAGCATTATTACAGTTTTTAGCTACTCAAGGACACAAAGTAAACAAGAACAAACTACAACTCTGGAGAAAACAAGTTAAGTACTTGGGATATGTAATATCCAAAGAAGGTAGAATATTAGATGAAGATAGAAAAATAGCAATATTACAAGCACCTAGACCAACTACGAAGAAGGAAATTATGTCCTTCCTGGGAACTACTAACTTTTGTCGGAGTTGGATACCAAATTATGCTTTGGAATCTGCTCCACTGACAAATTTGATATTTAAACGGCCGATGGCAGCACAGGATTTATTACAATGGACACCAGAAGCAGAGGCAGCTTTCTGTAAGCTGAAACAACTGATAGCATCATCCTTAGTTTTAGGATTACCGAACTATCACAAGCAATTTTTTCAAACTGTAGACTGTAAGCAAGGTTATATGACATCAGTGTTAACACAGCAACATGGGGACAAGCAACACCCCATAGCTTACTATTCATCACAGTTAGACCCAGTGGCGCGGTCCCTACCCCACTGTGTACAAGCGGTAGTTGCAGCTGCAATGGCAGTGCAGGCTTCAGCCTCAGTAGTGTTATTCCACCCTCTCACATTGAGAGTGCCTCATGCAGTCGCAATTATTTTACTGCAAGAAAAAGTAGCATATCTCTCTCCTGCTAGACATCTTTCCTGTATGACTATACTGTTGAGCCAACCTCATATGACACCGAGACAAGACCTTACAGATGTTCCCTTGGATGGTTACAATGAAACTTTAGAAGCAAAATCTTTACCACACAATTTATCTGCACAAGCAGCAGAGTTGATTGCCTTGACAAGGGCATGTACCTTAGCAAAAGGTAAGAAAGTGAATATTTATACTGATAGTCAGTATGCTTTTTCTACTGTACATGTTTTTGCACAGCAGTGGAAAAATAGAGCAATGATAACATCTACTGGTAAACCAATTAATCATGCGCAATTTATTTTAGATTTATTAGACTCTATTCGGTTACCTCAAAAAGTAGCTATTTTCAAATGCATAGCTCATACTAAGCAACAAGATAGAATTTTGAAAGGTAATGCACGGGCTGATACAGCTGCGAAACAGGCAGCTTCAGCCTCAGAAGCTTTTCTTTTGAGTGAGGAATTACAACCCTCTGAGATTTTAGATTTAGAAATGTTAAAAACAATGCAGACACTTACTACAAATGTAGAAAAACAGAAGTGGATAAAACGAGGAGCAATCCTTGAAAAGGGACTGTACATATCCAAGGAAAAGAAACCAATTTTGCCATCTAACTTGTTTAGATATGCAGCTTTGTTGAGCAATGGGCAGAGCCATGCCTCAACAGGGGGGGTGGTACAGTTAGTGAATCGAGTGTTTACAACATATGGATTTACAAACTACACAAAAAAATTTTGTGCAGCATGCCATGTTTGTAACAAGCATCATGCACAAGGGGCATTGAAGCCTAAGCAAGGGAGTTTCCCTACACCACCGTATCCGTTTCATACTATTTGTATGGATTTCATAGAACTGAATAAATGTGAGAATAAAAAGTATTGCCTTATCATTATAGATATGTTTTCCAAATGGGTGGAAGCTTTTCCAACTAAAAATCCAGATGCAGCTACTGTTGCAAAGGTCCTTGTTAAAGAAATTATACCCAGATTTGGCATACCGAAAAAGATTTATAGTGATAATGGTACACATTTCGTGAATCAAACAGTGCAACAACTTAGTCATTATTTTGGAATATCGTTAAAAAATCACTGCGCCTACCACCCCCAATCTGCAGGATTAGTTGAGAGGCATAATGGGGTATTGAAGAATAAGCTTAGGAAATTGATGAGTGAGACACAGAAGAACTGGGTGCACTGTTTGCCTCTAGCACTGTTGAGCATGAGAACTGTTCCAAATGCAAAGGGATTAACTCCTTTTGAAACTTTGTTTGGGAGGGCATATTATACACCTCAGTGGAAATCTCTCATGTCTGCAGAGCAAGAGGCTGACAGTTCACTTGCAGGGTATATGAGACGATTTTTGAATAACAAACTTTTGCAGTTAAATTCTGTTTCAGATAAAGAGCAACCGAAATCGGAAGCACCAGTAGCCCCAGGCACCTGGGTCTGGGTGAAGATTGTGAAGAAAAAGAACTGGAGTTCTCCGAAGTGGGAAGGACCATACCAGGTACTACTGTCGACACCCACTGCAGTCAAGATCGCGGAGTGAGCTTCCTGGATTCATTTGACACACTGTAAACTGGTTAAGAACTTTGAATTGGACAAAAACTTTGTTACTGTTGTACAACGAGAACATAATGGCCAGGTACAGAGTGAATAGAGACATTGAGCAACCTCAGAAAACTTGCATGATCATTTTGATAGCTATGCTAATCACATTGTTCTTTTTGTTGTGGCCACTCCTTTGCCTGCCACAAAAGTTGGACTGATTAAACGTAATGAGCCAAACATAGACTGGCATCCAAACTTTAACACTTATCAGGCAATTACACGTGTGTATGCTGAGACTTTTAATGTTTCGAACTGCTGGGTCTGCACGGCCATACCAGCAGCATACGGGGGTTTATTGATGGCGGCTATCCCCCTAGGGGTCAATGAGACCAGCGAAAATCTGTTTTTTGACACAGTTGCTATTAACGCACATGATAAGGTAGCGCTGTATTTGCCTGTAACACAAAAAGGAATTGTATGTTTTTACAAAAATGATACCATCCAAGTGGGATGGAGCAAGTGTAATGTCACCATACAGTATAAATGTTATACAAAAGCAAATGATTTAGGTGGATCTTGTAGTACAGATTATAACTCATTTTTGAAATCTATGCATAAGACTCTTGATCAGGTACAACGTAATCCAGTACTTTTTAAACACTTATCTGTAAAAGATAGGAAAATGTTTCATGCAGGGCAGTCATTTCGTAACAGAGTAACAACTAAAGTAGAGGACTGTTATTTTGTGTGTGATAAAAAGGCATATAAATGGTTACCTGAGAATTGGTCTGGCAGTTGTTTTTTGGGATACCTGGTCCTGGCCATACGACACACTGCAGTTTTGCCTCAGGGAAGTATTCGAAATACCCGAGATGTAACCAAAAAGACTGTTAAGAAATCTGAGAATGCAGTGGGACAGATTGAAGCAGGCTGGAAAGCCCATCGTAATGTGGGAACCAAACTTGCGCACATGGACTTGAGTGATGCTGTCATATCATGGGCAGGTATATTACCAGCATATGGTGCAGTTAAATCGATTTGGGAGCTGCAAAAACTGTCTAAACTTCTCGAAGTAATGCGTAATGTGCGTTGTTCTTGAACTGATAACTGATGAACTGAATGCCATGAGAACTGTAGTACTCCAAAACCGAATGGCTCTTGACTTCACCCTAACGGCAAGGGGTGGGACGTGCACTTTAATCAAAGAAGAATGCTGTGCGTTTATTCCTGATCATCAGCATGAAATTAACGATCATCTCGAGGTGATTCAGCAAGTGTCGGCCATGACCAAACCAGGCCCAAACCCTCTGACAGACTTTTTCCAGAATGTATTTGGGGGGTGGGGTTCCATCCTAATGAACATATTGATTGCCATTGGGGTAGGATTACTCCTAATAGGAGTTTGTGTTTGTTGTGGAATCCCCTGCATGAAGAAATTAATCAAAGAATTCATAAATATATCAGTATCTGAGACTATGTATCAAAGTACTGAATTTGAAGAGCTGCTAGAATGTGAAACACTTTCATAAAAGTTTAAACTGAATGACTTTCTTAACTGCAAATCCTAATTGGAAGAGGTTAGGAAAAGAAGCAAACTGTTTATTCTTTTTTGAAAATAGAATTAAAAAGTATTAACAGGAGGGAAATGTTAGAAAAATATGTATTAATGTGTGTATGCTTAATGCAAATTAATAATCAAAAGAATTAATACGCTTTTCATTCTATTTTACATGCACTGTGTTATGAGACTGAAAATGAAACTTGCAAGATGCCCTCTGACCTAGTAATTGCTAGCACAGCAATACTTGAGAAGCAGGTGCTTATCTGCTAGGTCAGGAACGAATGAATGAACAATACTATATTCTGTAAATGTAATGATTTTAAACAATCAGCTCTGTTCGAAGCATGAGAACATGTGCAGCTGCAGTAGCTTAGAGATAAAGTAGACAAAGGTTTATTAGAGAAATGAACTGTTAGCATTGTGCTTGAATTAGCCATAGTACCTTGAATGGTAAAATAACATGTATCTAACTGGTAGTAATCAAGGCCATGTTGTTTTCCTCAGGAAGTTTCTCACAAAAATTGATAAATCAGCAGAAATTCATGGGAATGATGGTCAACAGATGATGATGAAAAAGCTGGTAATCTGTTACGTCAGCTTGGTAGGCCATGTCTAGTTAGAGAATGTATAAAAATGAAAGTATTTCCTGTTTCTAGTTAGACAAACTCTGTAATAGCACGTTTTTGTCTCCTTGCTGCATGATTGAAGTGCCTTAACCTGAACCTACTGTGTTTTGATCATTTTTAAAGTATATTTTTCCTTTGACACAGTCAAATTGGTTTGGTCAAGAGTAATTGCAATTGTTTACAGATGGTGCTGGTGGTATTGGAATGGGTGTGTTTGTTGGTGGGGAATGGTTTGCGGCTTGTTGGCTGGTGGATTGGAGTGATGAGTGGAAAAGATGTTGCTGTTTTGGAGCTAATGCCAATCTGGGTTGCATCGGTACTCTGGCAGGAGTTGTTGAGGGGAAGAGGGTAATTTGCTATTTGGACAATTTGGTGGTAGTACATGTTTTGCAGGCAAAGACTGCTAGGTCTGAATTGTTATTGCTAGTTTTACTTAAGCTGGTTTTGCAGAGTTTATTAATAATTTTTTCTTTCACAGGTGTGCATGTGACAGCGGTTAAGAATGGAATTGCTGACAGTCTTGATTTCAGTTTTCCAGGTTTTGGAAGTTGGTCTGGAGGGCAGCAGAAGAGCTGATGGTGTTGGTAGATGAGGTATGGTGTTTTGAGCTGACATAACCCAGCAGTTGGTGCAGCATCATGGGCAATGTCTTCCAGGAGGGCATATGGTAAGGCATTATATAACAAATTTATTTTACAGCTGCCTGAGGATGAAGCGGTTTAGTCAGAAGAGCTGTTATTGCATTACTTGGCTTGGGCTTGGGGGCAAGGTAAGGCAGTGCAGTCAGTCAATGTGGACCTGACAGCAATTAGTATATTTGTGCAGGTGATGGGGCAGCATGATTTCACAAAGTCCTTGACAGTGGGTTGCATGTTGAGATGATGGGGTAGAGTGGTTGGTGTAAGCATGGATATGCGTTGGCCTTTTACAAGACAGGTTTTGAAAGTTTTATTAAAGGGTTTAGCTTTATTGGTTAGTGTTTTGGTGGATTATGTTTTGTGGTTAACTTTGTGCTTATGGATATATTTTGGAGCATTCCAGGTGTCAGAACTGTTTGCCTCATTAGTTTGGAAAAATGTAATGTTTTTTTCTGGTGGCAGTGAACATTTGGTTATGTAGGTCTAAAACAGAGCAGTTCAGGAAGGGCGTTCAGATAGTTCTTGAGAAAGATAAGAGTGAGGGCTTGTGTCTGGTGGCTTGGGCTGAGAGATTGATGTAGACTCATGTGGGGAGACCTCTGTAACTAGTTTGTCAGTTGTGGAGTGATAAGGTGGTAATGGGTAATCAGTTTGTATATGTAATAAGAAGAGCTCTGCATTGTATTGGTTTTCCAGAAGAGAGGTTTTCCATGCATTCTTTTCATATTGGTAGGGCTTTGGATTTTGCAAGATAAGGCAGATCCACTAAGATCATCCAATGAGTGGGGAGCTGGTCTTCAGATGCATTTTTAACTTACATTAGGTAATGGGTTCAGTTGATTAATATGTTTTTTTTTTTCTGGAAAGGAAATTCTCATATTGGGGTCATTCATATATCCATTGGGTGACAAAGAGGGCTGCTGTTAGGATGGACGATAAAGGAATTGGGTTTGCATTGAATGGAGTGGACAGTTTACTGGCATGGGATTAGAGGTCTTAGGCTGAATTAGCTTATGGATTAACTTGCATTGATGCAGTTACAGATGGTGTGTCCTTTAATATTGGTGATAAGTTTGGCTAGTAATGATTTGGGAATAATTCCTAAGAAGCAGTTGGTGGATAGGATAAGGCAGGATCTGGTTATGTTGCAAACAATATATCCAGGCATGTACATTGGGTGGCCTGAGATAGTACCACATTTGTGTTGGAAGAATGGCGCTTGTTTTATGGCATTGGAGCATGCACAGAGGTTTATTAATTGCGGGCTGGTGTGGCAGTTGGCTGCTTTGGGTATGAATGCAATAGAACATAGGTATTTTAATGACAAGGACTCAGTTTTGCTTAGATCTGATGGGGTGCACTTGAATGACTTTGGTTTAGATTTGTTTAATATACAGTACATTTAAGTTCATTTTTGGAAGTTTTGGTGAAAGTTCTTTTGTAGGAGAGGGTGAACAGCCTGTGGTCATGCTGGTTGGTGGAGAAAAGGGGCAGGCTTGTCCCTCTTCTCTTCCCCCTCTTGGTGTTGGGTGTTGATGCACAAAGTTTGGTGGATGAAAGTGAGTGGTAGGATGCTGCTTGATTAAGAAGAATAAGTGAGCATGGTATGGATGCTGCTTATTTGGGCAGAGTGAGCGGGATATGCTGCCCTGATGTATGTTACAAGGATTTTGGATTCTGGTGTGTAGCTCGCAAGACATTTGCCTGCAAGCTACATCGCCGAAACCAAACGGCTGCATCAGCACTTTGCCGTACTGCAAAGTGGCTGAAAAGCATAGCCGCTGCAACTATAATCTATGGACAGCAGCTGCAGCCGTACGGGCTGTGTAACGCATTCCTTCTTCTCGTGCAAGGAGTTCATTTATTTGTTTATTATGTTGTCAGCAACAAAATAAATAAATAATTAAATAAATGCATTCCTTGCACGAGAAGTAGGAATGCGTTACACATCCCGTATGGCTGCAGCTGCCAGTCCATAGATTATAGTTGCAGCGGCTATGCTTTTCAGCCACTTTGCAGTACAGCAAAGTGCTGATGCAGCCGTTTGGTTTCGGCGATGTAGCTCGCAGGCAAATGTCTTGCGAGCTACACGCCGGAATCCAAGGATTTTACATGTTGTGGTTACAAGGTTATTTGTGTTACAATTAACATGTGAAATGATGTAATAAAGTTATGTTGGACAGTAATAAAGGTCGTCATATGTCATTTGGTGTCCTGTACATTACTGAAGGGACTGGGACAAATGAGTTATGGAAACAAACAATTTGTTCAGGGACATCTTTGTTAAGGGGTAGGGATGGATCTTTTTTGGGGAAGGGGTTAATGTTAAGAAATAAAGATAGTGTTGATTAGATTCTGGGAAGGGAAGGGCTAATTTGTTAAGGGGAACTTAGAGGAAGTGAGGTTGATGTAAGGTGGGATTTAGATGTTTTATATGAGTGTTAACTGGAAGAGGAATCACATTTGGGTGTGATTTTGCTACCCGCCCTCCCTCCCTGTCTTTTCTGTTTATTTTCATTGGTATGGTTATGAAGGTGGGTCTTTCGGCTTTTCCTGGTTAGGGGTCTCCACAGCGGAACTCCGGTCCGCTAATGATTGGCAGTTGATTTTTACGTACTGGCTTGCCAGGCCTGATGCACAGCCTTCAATGAAGGTATGCCCTTTCATGCATGTCTCCACACAGAAGACGCTCTAGCTGAGAATCTAACCAGACAGCGTCTTACTGTGAGGCGATAACGCTACAGCAGCACCACCACCACAGGTATATGGTTATGAAGGTGGGTATCAGGTGGAAAAGAGGAACAGGTCTGTCCCTCTTCTGTTCCCCTTGTTGGCATTGGGTATTGATGCAAGGAATTTGGGGGATGCAAGTAAGTGGCAGGATGCTGCTTGATTAATAAGAATAAGTGAGCTGTGGTATGGACACTACTTATTCGGGCAAAGTGAACAGGGTATTCTGCCCTGATGTATGTTAGAAGGTTTTTACATGTTGTGGTTACAAGGTTATGTGTTGTTGAAATGAGGTAATAAAGTTAAGTTAGAAATTAATCAAGGTCATCAAATATTGTTTGCTGTCACGTGTATTATTGAAGGGGACTAGGACAATGCATGGTATCAAATGAAACATGATAGAAAAACCTAACCGAGACTTTTACTGTTAAACTTAACAGGAACTAAGTACAGGTTATACTGCTAATAACATAAGCAGGCCTAACCTAGTGCCCATATTTCCTTAGATAAACTGAAAAGTTAGCATGTAGAAAAGAAATGCAGCCTAACTGTAGGATAGTTGAACAAAAGTGCTACAATTCTATTTGTATAACTTGTGTGGTTTCTAAGATATGGGACATTTTCTATAACACTTTACAGAAAAATATAGGTATTGAATCTTTTGAAGCACAATATGTTACAATATTAATGTGGAGACTTGGAAAGTATTGACTCTTAAGAGCTTTTTATGGATGACGCTGCTCTTTCTGCTTTGACTCTTGACAACATATTCATTACTGTATTTCTTATGCTAAGAAAGGATATAGGCTTTCTATAGCTAACTGGCATGAATGAATTAGTGAGAGAATGGATGCCCTCCCTATCAAGTGAGCAGAAAGGGAAAAAATCATAAGAACAGTAAAATCATTAACTCATTAACAAACATTCAAAGTCCATATATCTGTATAAAATAACCATTTTCTAGGCTTGTTTATATTTTCAATCACTTTTTCAAGCTCAGAAAAAAATGCAAGGTAATTTTTGTTTTCCTTCATGGAAATTGACTGAAGAAATTAGAAAAGGTTTTCATTCAGACTGATTAAGTTACAATTAGATTTGTGTTTTGCAGATACAGGCAGTTAATTGTGTTCTACAGTAGAGAAGTAGATGATCCAGTGGTAATCAAATAAATAAAAACAAATTGATTTTATGAGGTACTTGGGGTAGCTGAAAGTTCATGTAAGGGTTGAAGAAAGATTGTCTTGCATTATGCACCATAAAGCCTATGTGACTGCAGATTTGTTAGGCATTCAATGTTATATCTAACCAGAAAACATTTTAACATCAGTGACTTTGTAATTCATGACTTTAATATATTAAAATTTTGTTTCAATTTGATTGTTTCAGGAAACTAGGAATTATAATCTATACTCCTGAAATATATAACTATTTTATACTTTACTTGTGTTACTAGCTAAGCTAGCATTGCTTCCTTTGGATTGTTGTTATGGTATGACTTACATATGGCTAAGCTGTGCAGTGCTTATTCTGTCTGACTATACAAATCCGGTGGCAAATTTTCGTTTGTTCTTTCTTTGTATTTTTGTCCTGTGATATAACTCATGTATCTTCTGAAGCCTTTTTCTTCCCATTTGACTGGAAATCATTATCTGTCTGCCTTGAACATTACACCTTGGGGAAAACTTATTTCTACATTAAAAGAAAATTATCACATAATTCTTTCCATACCAATTATATTCTGTCAGGCCTGCATTTCCTTCCAAAGCCTTTCAGTTACTTTTGTAAGTCAGTGTCAGTGCTTCTCTGATTTTTTTTTTTGGCTTTTTCTTTCAGTCATTGGTGAATGTGGAATTATTCACGGAATCTTTAATTTATCATGTGACAGTTCATCATGCCTCTATGACACATATGCACCACTCAGCATCTTGGTTATGAGTAGCTCTTTGCCTAGTCTGTGTTCATAGGCACCGGAACCATAGAGCGAGGGGGAGGGAGTACCCCCCCACCACTTTTACAGCTGCAAGACCTGTTTGTCTTTAAGGAGGACTCATGTGCGCCACACGCTAACGTGGATTTTAAACACAAAAGTGAGTGGAAAATGTTCCTAGCACATGCCAAGCCTGCTGCCAGAGTCACCCATGGAAAGAAGTACTCCATTTATATGGTATAGGAAGGCTGTGCTCCGCTTTAAGGTTTAGGCAGAGCAGTTTTGTTCCTATTCGTCTTTTTATGATTTCACTGATTTCGTGCTTTGGTGTTGCAGTCTGCTGATCTTCATCTGTCAGAAGGCATTCATTAACTAGTCTAAGTTCCACTATACTTTTGAGCTTCTACTCTAGTTTTCCATGAGTTTAGTGTGTAGACTTCAATGCTAAACCCTGCTGATCATCAGTGATAAATAAAATACATCCCCGTATTCGCAATTTTATAGTATGAGTCTGTCGTCTGACCCCTATAATGGTTACAACATAGTGAAGTACAATTTTCTGACATAACGCTGTTGCATTGTACTGCTGACATTGGAGTCTAGCTGCTAGTGCATTGGAGACTGCAGGTTTCTTTGCATGCAAAGTGAAATTAGATAATAATAATAATAATAATAATAATAATAATATTAACAGGCTCCAAATGTTTGCTGTATGTGGTTTTCCCTGTCATTTTATATTGCACTTCATGTGAGTGATAATTTGGGGAAAAGCTGTCATTGCAACTTCACTTTTAAATGTGTTAAATATTATTCAGACAGTTCAACAAAGCCCAGCAATGAGCAAAACCCGATGTGCAATCACAGTTGTGTTTATTAAATAATAGGGACAACCCGGGGAACAGTAAAAAGTTAGGATCAGCAGATTTTCAGTCATTTTACTTGTTTAATAAATGCCGCAGTGGATATGATGCTGCAGTTTTTTTTTTTTTTTTTTGTACAACCCTACTTCTGGTACCTCATTAGGAGTAATGTTCATAAGTTCAAATCTTAAAAAAAAATCGTGTTACACACTGAAAGGGTCTGTTATAAATTGTTGATTTTTTAACCATTACCCTTGGTAAACTGCACTGAATCATATTAATTCGCCAAAATTATTTTTTGTAAGCTTATTTTAACCATGCTTTGCACTTCCTAACTGAAGCTATTAGTAAGTGTTCCACAGTTTGTCCATTTGCTCCACATTATGAGAGATAGTATTCAATATTTTTAAGGTATAAGACTGAGTGCTGCATTGCTCTCCTAATGTGCAATAAATGATCAAACTGTGGAACACTTACTAACAGTTTGCAAACGCAAATATCTTCAACTACAAACCTCACAGGATGGTTACAATGATATTGAAATGTTGGTATTATTTACCATGGATATCAGTTAACAAGTGCTTAACACTGAATGTGTGAGACACCCTTTCAGTGTGGAACTACAAAACATGAAATGAATAATGTTCTGTGTAATGAGGTACAAAGATTGAGAATCCAAACTTTGTTCACTAGTAGGATAACCATGAGGCATACTTGTGAATTATGCTTTAAAGTAATTTATTGGTTTGTTTCAGATTATGAGTGGTACTCCCATAGTGTGATTTGTACAGTAATGCTTATCTGCATCGATCTGTCAGTCATCATGTGTTCCCTCCATACTGTCAGTCATGGTGTGGTTTGCAAAGGTGGCACGCATGTGGGGCACACAAGGATAAAGTGCTACTCATACTGCTCATCTGTGTCGTGTGCGCACTTGCGACCTGAGTACTAGTTTTCATTACAATTTTCAGAAACCTTCACAGGCACACCTCTAAATGTACCTCATTATGAGGAACAGTCCTCATTTTCAGTCTTAAAAAGTCCATGTTCCGATTTTTTCCATACTGAAATGGTTTGTCACACATCGACTGTTGTGAATTAAATGTAAACAATCCCCACAAAAGAAAAGCAGCCACACCAGTCCAGTAGCTGTCAGGGCAAAAAGGCTCACAATCAGACACGAATAATCCACAAACAATTTATTAACGTGTATAAGACTCCAGCAATAAGCATCACACACGTTTTCGTCTCTCAGAAAGACTTCATCAGATAAAACAATTTCCGGTTTCCACTCAGTTTAAATATCTTTCCCAGGTAATTGATTAATTAATTGATTGATCCATTGTAAATAATATTATTGGTCTAAAAACAGTATTTTCAAACAACAATTTTCTAAAAAATATGTATGCGCCAACCATATAAGTAAAATATCAGTATTGCATCCTAAACTACATACATCATAATTACACAACTTAAATGAAAAACTTAAATAAAAAACTTGAATAAAGAACTTGATAAAAAACAGGGAGCAATTTCAGATAACCTATTACATTAACAAAATATGCAAAAAATATATTTACAAAAAATATATTTACAAAAAATATATATACATGTATATATTGAATATAAAAACTCTTTATGCGTATTTTATTTTATATACTGCGCCTTAATTTTCAAATATGGCACTATTGAGATGGATTCATTTAAACCAGGGGATTTGTTAGCTTCCAACAAAATCTGCCAATATGTTTCCTTATGTGCCAATCGTGCCTCCCATGGACCCCCCCTAATGTCCTTTGGAACTACCTCTAGGACAAAAAACAAAAATTTTGCATTTTCACATGAGGTAGTATGTTTGTATAAGGCACTGGTGTTTTTACACTTGGAGATGTCATAAATATGTTCGTATATACGCCTGGAAAGTAACCTTTCGGTTTTTCCAACGTAAAACGCTGGACATTTTTGACATGTTGCCAAGTAAACTAAACCACCTGACTTGCAGTTATGATGACCCCTTGCCTTAATGTCCCTACTTCTACTTTCCAAGTAAACATGACTGGCTTGCAAAATATACTTGCAGGAAGAACAATGGCCACACCTAAAAGTACCTGTATTGGTTCTAGAATGTTGAATAGAACCATCTTGTTGTTCCAGGGTTTTTTTAATGTTCATACCCCTCCTAAATACAGTTTTGATGTCTCTATCCTTAAAGGTGTCTAAATCAGTCAATTCCCTAAACATGCCCCATTCATTTTCAACTATGTTTCTTACATGGGAGGCATTTCCACTAAACTCTGTAATAAATGTAAAGTTACCAACGAACTGGTCTGTCTTAATACATTTGGGACCATCTTCAGTACTGACACCAATTGTACCTAAAATGGGAGCAAATCTGGATGACCTTGCCAAGGTTACCTCCTCTTCCACAGCCTTAATCAACGATGCAGGGTAACCCCTTTCCAAAAATAGATGTTGCAGTATACCACATTCTTTGTGATAATCCTCATCAAGAGAGGTCATCCGAGAAATACGGACATATTGCCCCTTGAGAATCCCCCTTTTTTGAAAGTTGGGGTGGGAACTCTGATAACGTAGATAACCATTAGAAAATGTGGGTTTACGATAAATGTTGGATTTTAACCCATGGTCACCCACAGTAAGTGTCACATCAAGATAATTAACACTGTGTTGGGAAATGTGATGTGTAAACTTTAAAAAGTTGGTAGTATTATGTATATACTCAATAAATTTCCCAATGTCATCCACGGGTCCCGTCCAAAAAATACAAATATCATCAAAGAATCTACAATAGAAGTTCCAAAATTTAGTAAAGGGGCTATCCAAAATGTATTTCTTTTCCCATATGTACATAACAATGTCGGCATAGGTGGGTGCAACATTCGCCCCCATAGAAACACCCGTCACTTGATGGAAGTATTCACCCAAAAAGAACACAAAGTTGTTCTTTAAAACAAGACCCAACAACTCGGTGATAGCATGCACATCATTGTTAGTGATCTGGGGACATTCCCAAAGGGCTTCTTCTAACCATTCAAGACCCAATTCGTGGGGAATAACGGAAAAAAGGTCCACCACGTCAATGGTTAGAAATACCATGTTGGATTCAAATAAATCTGAGGTAACACCACGCAAGAAGGCCCAAGAATCCTTGAGAATGTATTCCTCTCTACCCCATAACTCCTTCCGTCTCCAGTCCAAAAATTTGGATATGGAGTGGGTCTTTGAACCCTGTGCTGCTACTATGGGTCTTAGTGGAGGATCAAGGGGGTTTTTATGCACCTTGGGTATCCCAAAAATGGATGGTATCCTGGGTTCCGTATTTGAAAGAAAGGTATAGGTTGGAAAATCAATCACCTCCTGGTCTAGCAAGTCCTGGACAACTAGATCTATCTTATGGTAGGACACATTGATTTCATTCAAAGAGGCAGAGGTATATTTTTGATGGTCATGTAAAATGTCATACATTTTACCCTGGTAGATTAGACAGTCCATTATGACCGTCCCCCCACCCTTATCCGGTTCCATGACCCTTAGGGTGGGATCACCACTAAGTTGTTCAAGGAGTTGCCTTTCCTGGGATGTTAAATTGGCCACCAAATGGTCCAACCCCAACTCCTTCCTAAACCTGCCCTCAATCCTTTTCTCCAGATTTTTAAGTTGTGGGTGAAGAGGGGGATTGAAGGTACTGGATTTTTTCAAAAAGAAACCAGGAGTACCATTGGAATTACCCAACAGGTGTTCCAAATTTAGTTTACGGGTAAAAAGCTTAAGATCTAAAATGGCATGAATTAAATTACTGTGTTTTTTGGGGACAAATTTAAACCCCTTAGTAAACAACTGAAAACAATGATCTGAGATGACAAAGTCACTGTAATTGTAAATGTGATAGTTGTTATAGGTGTGTAAAGTATATTGTCCCAGAGTTGTAACGACATGCTCGTTGTTTTTTACCAATTCTGCCTCTGGTTTCTCTTCCAACCCCGAGTGAACCCCCTCCCCCTCTCTGTGCTGGGGGGGCTCGATCTAAAGGGTGGCAATTATTAGGGGGTTGCTGCCCTTGCTGACGTATGCATTCTGACCTACGCAGAGCTGGTTCCCCATCCCCAAATACTTTGTGGGTTTCACCATGGGGGGATTCAATGTTCCTATGTTCCTCAGGGACGTCCCTAGAGGGACTATATGAAGAAAAACCCTGTTCGGGATCTTGATGATAGAATTGCCATTTAAATGGCGGAGGACTAGGGTATTGTCACCCATGTTCATACTCTAACAAGTCCCTTCTTAGTTTTTTATATTTACGGTTCAATATTGATTCACAATGTGAATCTACATCCCTTCTTATTTCATGACATTTGCCAGAGTCAAATAACAAATCGTCGGACATACGTTTAAAATATACAGAAATGTCCTGTTGTAATATAGACAGTTCCTCATTGTTCTTTTTAATAATTGCTTTCACAATATTACGCCCACATTGATCAAAGGCCTCAATGAGGTCTTTGTGAAAAGGACTCCCTGGTATAATCTGATTCGGGTATTAAATGTAAACAATGCTGAATAATATTTATGAAAACATTATAAGTATTAAATTATATATTTTAACAATTCAGTCAGCTTCCAAGTTGAGGATGTTATCAAGCTGTTTAGTAAGTGTTCCACATTTTGCCCATTTGATACATATTATGAGGTGGTTCTGTTCCACATATGTGGTTTTCTCGTAAATCATTGCAGTTGCTAAGTAAGAGACATTTCAGTTTCAGACCTTATACCTTCAAAAAATGCATGCTAATACAAAACTTGTTAAACTAGCAATGTTCGTAATGTGTAGATCTGTACTTGATTTTAGTTTATACTTCTGGCCCTGATTTTGGGCCTTTGCCTCCTGTTTATATTTGGTTTTGTCCAGAATCCCTCGCTAAGAGATTGAGGATATGCTCTTAAACACTATTGTTTCTTGTATGTTGATTAATAAACAGCAAAGGATTGTAAGTTTTCAAGATTAGGGGAAAGGTTACCTTAATATTCAGTGATTCAGTAACAAAAGTACTAAATACTTTAACCAGACAAAAAAGAAACAACATCCTCTGTATACAGGTGAAATGTTTCTAGAAGCTGTCACCTACGATCTTTTCTGCGGACCCAGTTTAAGTGTTTCATATCTTTACCCTTACATGTTAGCCAAACTGTAAACATCACCCCAGAGGCAGCCTCACACTTGGTAGGAGGGTTATGGCTGAGGGGGAAAATAATTCCACTCCCATGCAGTATACAGTAGCAGTCCATTAACTTGCTGGCTATTGCAGCATTCTTTTCTTATTCCGTTTGGTGATCTTGGGAACACTTGAATGCTTTTTGTGTTTTGTGTCAATAAACATTATCCCCTCCAGGCATGTAGAGGGTGCCCATACTTTTGCTACTCCTTTGTAACCTAATGTTCTCTACTTCTTCTTGCTTGAATCTCAATGATCATTAATACTGTATTGTTGGAGCTTCTAGCCCTGGACCTCCTTTTTATAAGGAATTGCTTACCAAGCTTACCTCTTAACTGTTCAGATTTTGCCTCACATTTTTAGTCTGTTCTTTATAAAATTTCTGGTTTTCTGGCAAATCATTGAGAATTGATGTCATTAAATATTGAATACATTTGAGTTTCAGACGTCATGTCTTTCAAGAAATGCAAGCTAACTTAAAACCTATTATTTTAGTAACTTTTGTAAGTTTGTAAGAACAAGATTTAAAATTTGCCCCTGATTATGGTCCTTTGTCACCCCATTATATAGGTTCATAGGTTCATAGGTTTATACTAGGCTATCTGCCCTAAGGCATTTATAAGCCTAGCCCAAAGTTTTGTGGCTTTCGCCACCCCTTATATGAAAAAATACTGTACCCATTAGTTTGTTGTGCCTCTGTCCAGCAGTGACACAGAGATGATTTCTGGGGTAAACCTACGATCTCCCATCCACAGGTCAAGATTTCTCTTGAACAGAGCCAGCGAGGTGCTCTGCCTCACATGGACCGGGATTTTATTCCACAGCATAGGGAGTCTCTGAGTGATAAATCTATCCCTCCAGCACATCCTATTTATATCTGTGCTAAGGTTTAAGTCGCTTGCTCTAGTGGTTTTGGTGGATTTGGATTTTTTGAGGTGGAGCATGTCCATTAATTCCGGGTTGGACATGGCCTTGTATGTCAGGCACATGTCACCTCTGAGCAGATGGTATGCGACTGAATAGAGCTGGAGTTTCTTCAATCTGGCAGCATATGACAGATTTTGGAGTCCCTTTATCCTTTTGGTGAGGAACTTTTGGGGTCTCTCCAATTGCTGCAGATGTCGGGTGAGATACATCCCGAATGGGGCATTGAACTCGATCATTGGTCTGATAAGTGAAGAATACAAGGAAACAATGACCTCACTAGATCTGGATGTGAATCCCTTCATGATCAGGTGGGCAATGTAGAAGGTCTTTCTAACCACTTTAGCAATGTGAGTGTCAAAAGAAAGGCCACTGTCAACCTGGGTCCCCAGGTCCCTGATAACCTCTTCTGTGCTTAGTGGATTGCCACCTATATGGTAGCTTGGGGTTACCTTGTTTTTCCCGAAGGGTATGACTATACATTTTTTGGCGTTTAACTTCAGGCCATGGCTCTGGCACCAGCTATCTGTTTCCATGAGTCCCTTCTGAAGGATATCCGTGTCCGATGCACTTTCCACTATGGCGCCCAGTTTGCAGTCGTCTGCAAACTTTGCCAGCCAAAGTCCTCCCATGTTGGCCTGTACTTCTGAGAAGTAGATGCCGAACAATAGGGGGCCAAGGACCGAGCCCTGTGGGACACCACTTGTGACCGGCTTGGAGTCTGACATAGTGCCAGCAACTCTAACCCTGTGGGTTCTGTCCTTAAGCCAGTTTGCAACCCATCTTGTGACATATAGGTTTACATTTAAGCTGGTAAGTTTTTCTACAATACCCGAGTGGGGTATTGTGTCGAAAGCCTTTGCAAGGTCAAGGTAGGCTGTATTGACTGCTTTTCCCTCATCAATGGCCTTGGTGACTGTTTCGAAGAAGTCAACCAAGTTCAAAAGGCATGGTCTGCCCTTGACGAAGCCAAACTGGGTCGAGTCCAATGTCTGCAAGTCCCCTATATCTTTGTTTATGAGCTCCATTATGATCCTCTCCATAGCTTTGCAGACTAGACTTGTTAAGCTTATGGGGTGGTAATTACCAGGGTCCGTAGAGGCACCGCCTTTGTGGAGTGGGACCACAGTTGCCATACGCCACTCCTTGGGCACGTATCCTGTGGTAAGGCTGAGATTAAACAGCTGCCTTATGTGCGGGTTTAATTCCTCATTTAGCTCGTGTAGCACACAGCCGGGGACACCATCCGGTCCCATTGATGCTGTGTTTTTAGCTTTAGAGAGAGCAACTTTCACCTGCGCATTTGAGATGTCTGGGAGGCTTCACTCCGCTGGGATAGTTATCTCTCCTTTAGGGGGGGAGAGGGGGTGAAGTTTGCACTGAACCTGTCTGCCAGTATGTTGGCAATGTCTGTGGGTTCAGTGATTTTTGTATAATTTTGGACTAATTCTGAGCATATCTGGGATATTGATAACATCCTCATATATGGCTTTTTCCAGTGTTCTTGTGCTAACAGGTTGAATGGACCACCTCAAAGATTTATTACTATACTCATTATCCTACAGAGTGCTTAGAGGTGACATGTTTGGCATACAAGGCATCCTCCAACCTAATACAGATGGATCTACTGAACATCAGCAAGTCAAATGGCATCAGAAATACTCAGTCCAGGTATCTAAACTGAATGTTGTGGAGAGATAGCTACATATCACAGAGGCTACCAGTGTTCTAGAACAGACTATCTATAAAAATAAAACAATGCTCATCCATCCACATTCAAATGCAACTTGGATCTAAGGATGGGTAATAGAAAATGTACTCCAGGATTGCCCCTCATGCCACTAATGGATAGAGGCAGTTATTAAATGCTGCATCCCTTATAAGGGTCCCCTCAAATTATCTATGGTATGATCACACTTATTCTCACTAGGGCTAATATACAATTATTAGCCATGGGATAGGTAAGACCAATCAGAAAATGTTAATTCAAACACCAAAAGGAAATTGGCTAAGGTTAAAATGAACTCCAAGTGAACCTATGTTGTGGTAGTAAATAGTTATAAAAAATTGCCCTTTTTAGTTCAATATGTGTCCCTCTCACCCTCTGCCCCCCCCCCCCCCCCCACCACCAGTCTTCAACAGATTCTGGTGCCTATGTCTGTGTATCACTTGTCAGAGCATATTGCTAAAGACTAAGTCACATATTTTTCAATTAAAGAAATATAGTTGCCCAAAAACAATGCACATCCTTTGCGGGGATTTGCAGTCTGTTTCCACCTTAATTTCGATACCATCTTTTATCTGTTTCTTCAGAGTACTCTGCTATGGATAAGCTATATTACCTTTTGCAATAACAATTCTTTAGATCTGTTCATGGAATTTCCCACATTCATGTACTAGTGCTATTTCTTGTATATTTCAGGATATCTGTTTTTCGCCTATATAAAGGTTTTGACCCATAGGGAGGATCACTGGCATCATTCTAACATGACACTGTATTTGCAACATAAGTGGCTTACACAAATTATGGTATTTTAATGTCAGTGTTTCTGTAAATAGTTTCTTGAGTATTTCAGAATTATTTTCTTGCAACACTCATAGGATGCACATTGCTGATATCACTTTCCTAGATGCATTTTTTTCTTAGACGTGCCAGGTACACATTTTTCAAGATATTGCATCATTCCTAGAAAATGCAGCAATGCCCAAGTCTTTCCTTCATTTTATATTGTACACATTTTCTTTCTTTGCATGTGGATGTCATGTTATTCTGTGCAATATTATTGATACATGGGTCATATATGTTTTCACTGGAATGTTTAATTTGATTGTTTTTAAACCCTTGGTTCGAAAACAAGCATAAAACTGCCTTAATATGGATTCATTATTTATTTATTTATTTATTTATTTATTTATTTATTTTTGCAGAAGTCATTCTTTCTCTGTTTATTGATTTGATGAATATGGACTATTTTATTCAAACAGGCATGACTGATGGTTCTGCACATGGAGACATTTCAAATGGAACATTATCGGGGTCTGTATTATTTCTTCAACAGCTTAGGTTGTCGAATGCTTAATGATCGACACCTAAGTGTCGAAGTTTCAAAATCCCAAATGGCTATATAAGCAAGTTATTTCTTCGGGAAGAATTTGCTAGACCGTCCGAAAATCAAATTAACTTTTCAATTTATTTTTATTTATTTTATTTATTTTTTACTTATTTTGCATTTGTTAACCAGGAAAGTCTGACTGGACATGTATCCATTTTCAGCGGAGCCCCGGAGAGAAAAGCTCCAATAGCATGTCATAAAGACATTACACAAGAATATCATACAGAGATATAGGTTCCATAGAAACATAAGTTGTGTATAGATTAGCAATTCCTTTAGTAAAGTCAGCATACAGCATTCTAGTAGTAGGGTTTATATAGAATATAAAATATAAACACAAGAAACATTTTTTTGTCTTTCTAAATTATGAGAACTCTCAATATTTTGTTACATAAATAACTAGTGATTATTAAGCTTTACAGTGAAAGCAATTAGGGAACCTTTAGTAGAATCCTTGAACATGGTATTGGTGCAAATTAAGTAGTAGCGTGAACAAAGCCAATTGTTTGAGAAGTGGGTCCTCAGGAGTTTCTTAAATTGAATAGTGGAGGTAGTGGAGGTTATTTGAGTAGGTAGTGAGTTCCAGATTTTGGCAATAGCGCAGGCAAAGAGAGATTTGCAAGCATCATTTTTGTGTCTGATAACGCTTATTAGGTTCTGAGAATTAGATCGTAAGGCTCTGGTAGGGATGTGGGGGTTAATTATATTTTGAAGTGCACGAGTTTTATCTAGAAGGTAGTAGAGATTGTGTGTTATTGTGAGTTGATTAAACAGAAGTAGTTGAGGTAGCTTGAGCCAATCGAGTTGGTTAAGGGCGAGACAGCTGTGGGATTTGTATGAGGTTTCAGTAGCGAACTTGGCTATTTTGTTATAACAAGATTCTATTTTGTTCAGATCACTCTGGCAGAGATTAGTAAGGATGGGAGAGGCATAGAGAAGGATGGATAAGAGATGAGTTCTGTCAATAGTAACTTTGGTTGTTTTAGTTATAAAGTGTTTGTTCCTATAGAGAAGTCCTAGTTTTTTATTAACTTTCTTAATGTTTTTTGCTATATGGATGTCAAATTTGAGGTTATTGTCGATTTCTACACCTAAGAGTTTAGTGTGTGCAGTTGGAGTGATTTGAATGTTATCTTTGGAGTGAATGGTGAAAGTGTTGTTGAGGGGGGAAGCATGACCTGGGCGAAAAAGAATTGATTTAGTTTTTTTGGGGTTAAGAATAAGTTTGATGTTTGTGAACCATGTTTCGCCTAGAGAAAAAGTGTTTTTGGTGAGGATTTGCAGTTCCTTTAATGTGGGGGCGGCCCTTATAAGGGTGGTGTCATCTGCGTATTGTACTACTGATGCTGTGAGTGAGGAGGAATTGATTTGGTTGGTGAATAGTGAGAACAATAGTGGACCAAGGATGGATCCTTGAGGGACACCTATGGATACTGGTAGCAGGGGGGACAGCTGGTCATGCCATAGGACTGCCTGCTATCGACCAGATAAGTAGCTAGTAAACCATGATATAGTGAAGGGGCTGAGGCTTATGGTAGATAAAGTATGGAGAAGAATGTTATGGTCTACCATGTCAAAGGCTTTAGATAAGTCTAAGAAAATGGAAGATACAGATAGTCCCTTGTTACTATTGTGGTTAACTATATCTGTAAATGATAGTAATGCTGGGGTGGTGTTGTGGGATGGTTTAAAGCCATGCTGGGTTTTGGAGATTAAGTTGTTTTGTAAGAGGTACCGAAGTAGTTGGGGATGTACAACTCTCTCTAATATCTTGGATAGAGGTGAGAGTATTGCGACTGGTGAGAGTATTGTGACTTGGGGAGATCTAAAGAGTTTCCCCCTTTGTGCAGTGGAATAATGTGTGATGTTTTCCACAGGGTGGGGACTTTGAATTCTGCAAATGACCTGTTTATGAGGATGGATATGGAATAGGCTATGGCATCTGCTGCTATCTGAAGGAATTAGGCTGGTAGGGTGTCAGCAGCTAGTGTGGTTCATTTGAGTTTCTTAAGAAGCTTTGAAATAATTTTAGTGGGTACAGGGTGTAGGGAAAAGTTGGTGGTATTGTTTTGAGTAGTAGGGTGTGTTTTGCTAGCACCTAGTATAGGGCTGCTAGCGGTATTGAGGGAATTGGTAAGGGTTTGGACTCTATCGGTAAAGAACTTGTTAAATTGTGTGGGAATGCTGTCATGGTTGTTTGGTAGCACTGGGGTTGGGGTGGTAGCTTTACCTGGATGGATTATGCCATTTATTGCAGCCCAAAATTTCTTAGGGTTGCTGGCATATTTGTCCTGCATATTTTTGTAGTAGTTACTTTTGTCTAGTTTGATTTGTTTTTGGCTTTGTTTCGAAGTTATTGGTAGGTTTGCCTCAGATTACTGGTTTTGTTCTTTTGATATTGACTCCAGGAGAAATCCCTCTCTTTCATTGTAGTCTTAGTATCTTTAGTTAGCCATGGAACATAGTTAGATTTTAGTTTTATAGTTCTGAAGGAGGCATGACAGTTTAGAATTTGCAGGAAAATGGAGTTAAAGTACTGTACGGCGTCATTTAGAGGTAGTAGTTTTAGGGGTGTCCAATTACAGCTTTGTCGTGAATTGATGAAGTCAGTTGTTTTAAAAGTCTTTTTGTTACATATTACTCTGAGGTTGGGTTTGCTTATGTAATGGGGTCTGTTCCGAATTCTGTTCAACCTAAATATAGTTTGGGGCTTTGCCCCCGATGCCCCCTGACATAGGAGGCTGTGCTTCCCACCCCCCCAACTAAATATACCAACTCCGAGATCGCTCTACATTGGGGAAAGGGCAAATTCCCAATAACGGCCGAGCAAATTCTTTCTCTAGGATAAAGAATTTGCTTATATGGCAGTTCGCGATTTTGAAACTTTGGCTCTTAGGTGTCGATCATTGAGCATTCAACAACCTAAGCTGTTGAAGAAATAATATAGACCCCCATTATTGGTGTTGATCATTGAATTAGAATTTAAAGATTTAACTATAGTTGCACCGAAGGTTTTGACCTCAATGTGGAATTTTAAGTATTTACTAGCTTACTTCAAATCTGAAATGATCACCACTGAGCCAGAAGCTGGCTTTCTTGATGAAGTGCTATTACAACAATGGAAATGAATTCAAACATCAACTTCAGGTTTATTTATTGCTGTTTTACAGAAATTTTATAAGAGGCAAGTAACTATATTAGGTGTAGAAACTGAGAAAAAGAGAAATTGCTGAGCCATTTTCCTCCACTGTAAAATATGCTGCTTCATTACAACGATATTCATGGAATGTAGCTAGATGGAATAATGAATATAAAGCTAAGACATTTAAAGAAACACCAACTAGATTTAGAGGACTATAAACTGAGCAGAGTTTTCACTTGCATGAAATAAAAAAAGCAAATAAGCAAATAAACAAATCTGTAAATTTGCAGGAAGGTAATATGGATAGAGCCTGCCCTAAATATATGGGGAAAAGAAAAAGGCACTAAACTAAATCTATATTAAATCATTCAAAAACTTCAGACCCTGAAACTGCAGAAGGTTCTTCTTCCTATGTAGATACTGATTTGGATTCATTTGGTGAGAATGGAGATAAACATGAATGGATGTAAAGAACTTTTACACTTATAAAGATTGCTGAGACCCTTTTCCTACCCCTTTCATAGCAGCAAATGCAGGATGGGCAGTAAGAAACACACTCAACACTGTACAGGTTGATGCAGTGTTTCAGTATATTCTAAACATGTAAATTTCAAACATTGTAAGAATGTGAATGATTTACTGATGAATAGTTCTCCTTATCAGTTTTGTGGTGTTGAATGCAGGGTATTGAATAAAGGTTTAAGTTTTATTCTGCCTTATCATATATCCTATGCACAAGTGATTAGTGATATGAGACATTTTTGTCACCTGTTAAACTTAAACATTTAGCAACAGGAAGGGACTCACTGGGACATGGTTCCTTTTTTAGATGAACTGGTTTAGTTTTTCTGAATGGTTATTTCCCAAAAGTGAAGACATTTGAAGAAGCCATTATTAAAGAATCATTTATTCATAGATTTATAGATTGTTACTAGGTTAATGACCCAGGGAGCTTTCTAAACTAACTAGCTAAGTTTTCCCAGAAGAATAATGGTGTCCTATATCCTAATAGGACACTGTGGGCCAGATATTTATAAGCTGTCTCTGGCCATAAGGGACACGGGTGCTAGACCGGGCGTAAATTTCTTATTCATTATCTACTGGTTTGGGTTGCACTTAAATTGGGTAATAGACAAACTAAGTTTCACATGGATGGGAAGCCTGCTCCATAGCAGGTGCAGTCTCTGAGACATATATTTGTCACTCCAGCATCTTTTGTTTAAGTCACAGACAAAATTCAGGTCCCTGAATCTTGTATTTATGGAACTGTTTGACTTACGAATATGCAGGAGATTCATAACTGTGGGGTATGTGGATGCCTTGGAAAACAGACATATATCATCCCTCAGCAATCTCTAGGCAACTGTGTAGAGATAAAGGGCTTTAAGGTGCTCTGCATTAGGCAGATTTCTTATGCCTTGTATTCTTTTTCTAAGGAACCTCTAAGATTGCTCTAGTTGCTGCATATGCCTGTTCAGGTACATACTGAAGGGAGCATTGCACTCTATGACTGGTCTGATAAGTGGAGAGTACAGTGGAATAATGACCTTTTTGGACCTAGAGGCTATGCCCTTACTTATAAGTTGCACAACATAAAAGGATTTCCTCACCACTGTGAACAATTTGTGGTTGAAGGTAAGGCTACTGTCTATGTGCATACCCAGATACCTGACCAATGGGTCAATTCTTAGGGGTGTATCATCAACATGCTAATTGCCCAGGATGGTTGACTTCCCAAAGAGTACAATTATGCATTCCTTAGCACTGAATTTGAGACCATGGCTTTGTCACCATTTGTTAGTTAAAGATAGGCCCTGTTGTAGAATGTTAGTGTCTACAGGGGAGTCAATGATAACCCCAAGCTTGCAATTATCTGTAAAATTAGTCATTCATAAACCTTTAGTATTTGCTTCCATTTCAGAGAAATTGATGCCGAAAAGAAGCGGGCCCAGTACCGAGCCCTAGTGAACTCCTCTAGTGACTGGCTTCTTGGTGGAGATGGCCTCACCTATTTTGACCTCCTGGGTCCTATGAGTGAGCCATCTGGATATCCACTAGGTGATAAATGGGTTTATACCTAATTTAGTGAGCTTGTCTATCATGCCTGAATGTGGTATCGTATTAAAAGCCTTGGCCAATTCAAGGTAAGCTATGTGCACAATTTGCTTTCATCCATTGCTTTGATGACCCTCTCAAAGAAGCCCACCAGATTTAATTGGCAAAGCCTTCTTTTAACAGAGCCAAAATGTGCTGAGTCCAGCATTTGCGGGTTGCCTATGTTCTCATTTTGTCATGTCCATTATGATTCTTTCCACAGCAGTCCATATGAGGCTGGTCAGACTTATGGGCCTGTAGTTACCCAGATCAGTGGTTGAACCTCTTTTTCTAGGAATGACTATATTCATCTTCCATTCCTTGGGCACAAAACCTGACTGTAGCTTTCAGTTAAAAAGTGATGCAAGTGGACCTGAGAGGTCATGTTTCATACTATTTAGTAAGCATTCCAGGATGTTATCAGGGTACATTTGTTGAACATGATTGTATATTCAGGAAATTTAGATCCATGAAAGAAACACCTGGTTGACAAGACTTCACAATTTATTGAGCACTTTCATCAGTGAGCGCATTTAGACTTCTTCAGAATAAGGAAGTATGCACTATCACTTCCTTTTAAAATCACAAAATCACATGACAAGATCACATGACAAATTGCATAATACAAAGTTTAAAATTTTTAAATTTCAAAAGGCTCCACACTTTTTAAACCATGTTACCATATTTTAACATGCCCCAATATTATACAAACATTTTACTTAAAAAAAAAATTAAATCTGAGTGTAAACACTTGCATAAATGTGTATGTATATACACCTTCCACAAACACATAATATATGTGTGCGCACCCCCCTTACACATTTTTATACCAAAACATTGCATTTCTAAAATGCTCTATACTAAAAAGTTTCATGTATTTGTATTTATACATAGAACCAATAATACCAACAATAATGTTACTGTTTTGAAGTCAAATATATAGCACCCGTTCACACACAGTTTCCTTAGTATTTATTTCTTGTTTTTTGTTTTTTATTTTTTATTATTTTTTGTTTATTTATTTTTTATTATCTATTTTCTTCCACCTAAAATGTTGAGAAACATTTTGTTTTTTAGTGCCTAATGATAATAGCTGCAGACGTTGTCGCGTTCGATTCTCAGTTAGAGCGTCTTCTGTGTGGAGGCATGCGTGAATGGGCATGCCTCCCTTGAAGGTTGTGCGTCAGGGCTGGTAACTCGGCACGTAAAAATCCACTACCAAACATTAGCAGACTGGAGTTCCGCTGTGGCGACCGCTAACCGGGATAAGCCGAAAGACACAACAACAAGTACCTAATGATAATAGACTACTGCATATGGTACCCTGCTTTTAACTTTAAATAACTAGAAATTGATATCATGTCATTAAGTTCAGGGGGCTTGGTGGCATTAACTCTTAATTGCCACATAAGTTCTCTGTATTCCAAAAACAATACACATGGACCCCCTCCTATACATTTATTGATCTGATCAATAGCCGAAAACCTGAAATTATGTCCGGGGTTTTCTATTATGTGGTTAGCCAAAGCATTATTTGTGTTGCCCGTTTGAATGTCACATCAGTGTTGGTATATTCTTTTTTTTTTTAATTAATAATTTTACCTATATAAAATTGTCTGCAACACTGACAGATGGCTATATATACTATTAATGTACTATTACAGTTAAATTTGTGTTTTAACCTAATGTCTCCAAAACCTCTAACATGGACACTGTCTCCCTCTAAGATAAAGTGACATTGATGACAATGCCCACATTTTTTCATTCTTCCCTTGTTGGTGTCACTTTTTCCACTTTCTATTAGATTTTTTAGACATTTATTTTTTTTATATACTATTAATGGTTTGTCCCACACCTTCTTCAAATGTTTATTTTGGGGCACAAATATACTCCAGTTTTTGAACATAATATCCTTGATGTCATAAAATTCAGAATTAAATGACAACAGCATTGCATGCCTATATATATTAACGGTGTTGTACACCTGTGTTGGGGCCTATCTAACATGCTACATCTCCAGTCCCCAACAGGGGAAAAAATAACCATTAATTCTTTTCATGGTTACCTCTTCAAGTATTGGATCTACAAAGGTAAAGGGATACCCTCTCCATAGTAGCATGTCCCTCAAAATATCCCTTTTCTTTCCATAATTCATAATATCACTTGTCATATGTGCTAAACATGTACATTGTCCTTTCACCAATGCTCTTTTTTGACTGATAGGATGTCCACTGTGGAAATGTAACAATGTGTCACTGATAAATGCTCTGAATAAATTATGAAGTGTTGTCAACCAGGTGTCTCATTTGTGGCGTTGTTCCTAGTTCTTGATGTTTTGGATTTTTGAAATTTAGATCCAATATGAATGGAGCAGAACACACTGCACTTAAGAATTTACAAAAATGTAACAATATAGAAGTCACCTTAGCTGATAAGGGTGAGGAGAGTTTGAGTACTTGAATGGAACTCATAGATAGATAGATAGACAGACAGACAGATGGATATATATGTGTATACCCACATTTCTGTTTAATTCCATCTTTAATGAGGAAATTAAACTCTGCTTGCTAGTCTCATTGACTTAGGTCAGCCAGATTCTCCTGAGTTAAATTATACATTATAAAACTGCTGCCTCATTTTAGATAAACCACTTTGCTAATATTATTGTCACCTTTTGTCTAATGGGAGCAATTCATATTACTTGTAAATATTCAGCCCTTCCTCAAAACAGACTCATACAAAATGTCTGTTGAAAAGCATAATATAAATTGTAGCATGTAAGAGATGCATGCATAATATATCAAAACATCAGGACATTAGTAAAATGAATAGATAATATACTCACTGTCTGGCATCAGAATATGTATTTTTGTATATTTTCCTAGAGACGAGGAGATTCATCCTTAACAAAGTATTTTATTTATTTGAAACTGTTACATTCTGCTCAACTATTTCATGCAAGTCTATGTCATACTTTCACACATGTTCACACACACACACACACACACACACACACACACACACACACACACACACACACACACACACACACACACACACACACACACACACACACACACACACACACGCACACACGCACACACGCACACACGCACACACACGCACACACACGCACACACGCACACACACACACACACACACACACACACACACACACACACACACACACACACACACACACACACACATACAATCACAATTGCTAGTAAGGGAGATTCTCTTTCTGCACATATAGTGATGGAATGAAATCTTTTGTTAGAAAAACACCCAGAAAAGGGATATAACACACAACATATTAGATTAGAATTAATTGTTGTTATTTTGATATTTCATGATTTTCATATAAATTGTGTGGTTTTAATACAAACGATGACAGCAGGTAAAAAAAAAATATACTGAAATTTGATTGGCAACAAAAATGTGACTGATAGTTTTGTAATTCAGTGAAAGATAATTAACTTTTACCTCTACTGAGAGCTTTTTTTCTCTGCTCCCTAGATTCTTAATATAATCAAATCTAAGGTTAATGAACCTTGGGAAAAGGGTAAATACTGACCATAGCAACATCATTTGGGGAAAAGTAAGATTTGGCTCAGTGCATATATTTCAGAGCTTGCCCATCACACTTCCAAACAGAAACTGTTCTGATGTGTATTGTCACTCTTCACTTTATACTATGTAAATCCTTTGTTTAAAATGCACCATTACCTAATCACATTTTAAAGTCCAGTTGAGGTATTTTGCATGCGTTAAAACATTCAAGGCAAGAAATCTAAGATGCCCATAACAGGTTTGAGTCATATAGTTGCAGAATAGTGAGTAATCAAGTTATTTATTAATTTGTTTCTATCATAACTCGTATGTGGGTTGGTCCAAAGACCAGCCCAGAGGCATAGATTTGTAACACAGCAGTAAGAAATTGCTGTATGAATATAAGTTAAAGTAGGGAAAAAATAGACCTTACAGCATATGAAAAGTGCCATATCACAGAAATGAAGACTCACAAAGAGTAAACTGACATATAGAGTTCCTTTTCTCTAATTAAAGAAATTACAAATAGAAGTTCAGCAACAGCCTTAGAAATTGTAAATATTACATACCAAATACGTATCTAGGAAAACCAACACTTTAATTATTAGTAATGAAGTTGGGGAAGCACAGTACACTTTAATTATTAGTAATGAAGTTGGGGCAGCACAGTACAATGATTCTTATTTATAGGTACATGGGTATGTACTATGTATCTGCCCTTCTGGGCCATTTTAAGCCTAGTCAATATCCCTTTCAAATGTGAGAATCAAAACCTGTACTTAATATCTGTGAGGTAAACACCTTAACCATTACACAAACTTCAACTTGCTAATGGTGTATACATTTGTGAATTATATATTTTACACAGAAGCAACGCATAGAAAACCTCAAAACAAAAATTAGCCATATTAGGCTATGTAGACTACAGCTGAGATGGCATTAACTTGTTTCAGTTGTTCATATTAGCAGCACAGAAGAATGGATAGCAGTTTTGCAGTCAAGAGTGGGGTGAAGCAGCTGTTTAGAAAGGTTTATGCTTTCGGTATTGTGAAATGTATCTTCTATATTCTGAACATCACCTATAGCCACTTTGAGAAGCATCTAGTGAGGAGAAAAACATGCTCTATGTACATACCTAGCTGTATTATACAAAACTGCAGAGAGAATGCTTTTCTTCACAGGGTCATTTTCTTGAGATCAAAGCAAATCAATATTATAGGTCCTGGTGGTATAATAAAGTCAGCTTTGTTATTTGCAACTGCTTTGAATCCAATTTGTTGTTTATTTTTTTTTCATAAAGGTCATAGCTGACAAAAACATACATGAAGCAGTTTATGTTTGAAGGGTAAATAACATTGTGAGGGAAATGCTTCAAAACGTGTATAAATAAATTGCTTTACAGCAGCAGATCTGTTAATGTTTTCTGAATAATTTATAACAGAACAAATCCTAATACTTTCTGCTTGCATAGTCCCTCTATTCATTCATCAACACCTATTTTAAATTTTTGGATCATCTCTCTTCAGATTATTAATTCTTGCTTTCAGTGCTCACAGCTACAAGTGAACATGCTGAACTGTATAATTTGAGGACTCCTTCCCATCTGTTTTATATTTACATGAACATTACTTTCTTCAACACATTTCTGGATATGGTTCTTGGTGTATAAATAGTGCAATGTTTCTTAACTGGACATGCAATTTCCACCACAGATATATGAAAATCTTGTTTTTTTTTTCCTGGCAGGGTTTACAATACTAATTTGGTTCATGATGTGAGTATTACAATGCTTCATACCTGGATTTGCCTTTTACACTCTGGACCTATAAAATAATTGTTTTTCCTGGCAGGCATTAGAGTACTAATATGACTGTTGCTTCTTTGTTTATTTCATCTAATTTCTATCCAAATGTCTATTTAATGGTGTATTTACATTTCTCAATAACAGTGGTAGCATTTATTTGGTCAGTATGACTTTTGATGACTTTTTAGTGCCCCAAGGAGAAAATGTAGGAATTGAATTTGATTTATGATTACAACAAATTAAGCTGATTTATGAGGCAAATGAGTTCTACCTTATTAAGTCAAATAAGACAATTCTTGCCATAGTTCAGTTCTATAGATTGTATTTTATATGAGTTCACTCACAGAAAAGATTTATAATCAAAACTTATTCTTACCTGCCCACCTCTTGTTCCAGTTGCCAAGACCTATAGTACTGAAATAAATTCTATGAAAATAAAATATGTATATATATATATATATATATATATATATATATTTTTTTGTTTGTTTGTTTTTTACTTTGTAATAAACAATAATATCCTGCATATAAAGGATATTGTTTCTTCAGAACTCATCCTTAAAGCAAAATACTGTTCATATCTATTGCTAGCATTTTCACAGGTTTATGGGATATGGAATATATGTGTAACTTGCAGAGGGCCTCACTGATGCCATTAATTGTAAATATATTTTGCCTCAAGGTTGTAAGCAATCCAATCCATAATCTTGCCACATTTACCTGTCCATGTTACCTAGTATTCCTACCCACAGCATCAATAAATCATGTGATCTTGCATCTTACATGACACTCAATGTCCGTTTTATTGGTTGGTATCAGAAAATGTGGCTCATAGCTAGAATCCTCACCAGTCCACATTTGACTAGTAAGTATGGCTTTCCATCTTTATTATGTTTGCATTTTCCTATCTCTGTGTTTCATCTCAGTCATTGCTTAATGTTTCATGTTTTGTAGTTCTCTAAACCTTATGTCACTGCAGTGTGTAGATATCATTAGCCAACTCACTTAAACTATTTTTATATTCCGGCCAACATATAGTACCAGCATTGAAGATAAATTATCTTTTTGTTTGATGATCCGCTGTCGTAATTTTTTTAAGAACCCAGTATTTTGTCTTACTTAGTAATGTAGAACTTTCAAAACATATTGCTAGGAATAGGGTTATACTTTGTTATATTTAAGACATAAAACTGCAAGATTATAATGTTATAAGTGCAATAAAAGAGCAATGTATGAATGAAACTTGTAATAAGATTACATATTGTTTTTGAAATAGAATTGTAAGTTTAATTAATTCTCTTGATTAAGAAATGAAAGAAGCAATGTAATATCTGAAGACTGTCACATACATTATTTTGTAGTGTGATATTTTGAAAAACACCATGGAGTGAAAAACACCGCAGAGTTATAAAACTTTTCATAGGCCGTTTGGCTGTGTCATTCTAACATTACAAAGAAAAGCAATAATTCTTTACAGAGACAATAAAGTTATGTAAAACAGTAAATGTATTCATAGAATAATTATCTTTCACATAATCATTCATTGTTATTTACTAAACAATACCTATCCAGTGTATACTGAACACATATAGCTAAGTTTCTATATATGATGCTCATGGCCCTGCAATGTAAGTAACAATGTTCATGCCGCAGTGCTCAGGGTTCTCTCTTGGATGAAAAGCATCTTTGAATCAGTCATAAACCTTTTAAATAACATTTATCACCATTGTCATGGTGGAGCCCATGTCATACCTGCTATTTCTTGCATTTGTATTCTCATAACATTAAACTGAAACTTATAGGCAGGTGAGAGTGAAGAAGATTAATTAAACAGAAGCATCTGTACCCTGCACATAAGAGTTGTTTAAACAAGCAGTGAGCAAGAATTCTCACAACTAGCAAATGCTCTCAAGTAGCAGGTCTATATTAGATCAGCGAACGCTTAAACAAGTGAACGCTGATTGATCGACCTTATTTTAGCGAAAGTGAAAAATATCGAAGCAGCAGAAACCCAAATTTTTTCCTAGGGAAAGAATTTGGTTGTCCGTTTCTGTTGCTTCGGTATTTTCAGTGCTGTGGTGGAAAGTTATGGGTTGGATTCAGGTAAGTGTGCGATTCTGTGGATGTGAGTGTTAGGGTGGTTTAGGTGAGTTAGGGTTAGGGCTCAGGTTAGGTATGTGTGCGATTGTGTGGACATGAGGGTTAGGGCGGATTTAGGTGAGTTAGGGTTAGGGAGCGGGTGAGGTGAGTGTGCGATAGTGACGGACCTTAGGGTTAGGGTTTGGGTTAAGGTAAGTGGATAGTTAGTGGTGTGTGCATAGTTTAGTGTAGGGTTAGGTGTCAGATTTTAGGTGTATGTGTGTGGATTTCTGTTTGTTTGGTGTGCTTGTGTTATGTGTATGTGTTTTGGATCAGCGATTTTTTTCCCTAGGAAAAAATCGCTGATCTGACAGTTCGAGATTGTAAGCTTTCACTTACATAAGGTCGATCAATCAGCGTTCGCTTTTTTAAGTGTTCTCTGATATAATATAGACTCTCAAGTAGCTAAATAGTCATAAACAATTAGGAGATGCGAGACAAAGAAGTGAGAGTTTCTTTTTCTTTTTTTTTTTTGAGATTTCAAGGCAGGCTAGAAAACAGATGCATGAATATGATACAAGGAATAAGTTAAATTATATTTAGTAGTACGTAGAACTGCTGAAAAAGAAACTGTGAATGCTAACAGACCAAAGAAACAAAGATGCAATTAAACTTCTCCATTAATAATAACTAGGAGATGTATAAAACTTGAAGGAGTGTTTCTGTAGGAAGTCTCTTATTACAGAATGATGTGGTATACATCAAATTAGGCATCCTGATGTAAGCGAAGCAGACAGGCATTAAATAAGCAAAGTATTACAGACAAAAGATAATTGAGATTAAGGCAATGTTGTAATTGAAGCATAATGAACATATTCCAACTAAATGTTAAGACAGTAAAAATAAAATGTGAAGGAATATGGAGAAAAATGCAGCACTAGTTGTGCATTAAAATAATGATGTGGTGACGCTAAAGATATATAATTACTAGAAAGAAAAAAGGCAAAATAAGCTACTGTGTTATTTCAGAACTACAATACTAGAGTATGCTACAGAACAAACACGGGAGTTGTCCTTAAAAACAATTGTAGAAAAAAAATACTGATATTGTATTTGTTGCTACATTGGTTTTAGACATATACTGCAGTCCTTGGTGCTTTGTATTTAATGCTTCTTCTAATTAACGGCTAGCCAACTATTCCTAGAAAACTTCCAGCACAACACCACCATGTCAGTCAGATCTGGGGATCATACCTCTCAACCTGCAAACAATGAAAAGGGCAACAAAGGCCTTTAAAAAGTAGGTACATCAAGCCAAAACTCTGCACACATAAGTAGGTACATCCAGCCAAATCTCTGCACACATAAGTAGGTACATCCAGCCAAAACTCTGCACACATAAGTAGGTACATCCAGCCAAAACTCTGCACACATAAGTAGGTACATCCAGCCAAAACTCTGCACACATAAGTAGGTACATCCAGCCAAAACTCTGTGGACATCTAATTAACAAAATGTGAAAAACAAATAGCAAATGACTTTCCACTTCCAATAGAATTGTGGGATTTTCTCAGAAATAATGTTTAAAAAAACATAGAGTAACAAAAATGATAGGAAAATATAAACACACTATCAAAGAGACAGTGTAAAATATGCAGACATTACAACCATATCGCAAAATTCTACAACACAAAGTAATTTATTTTGCTACAAAAAACAGGAGATGTAAGATGTGTGTTCTCTTGCTTTAAAGTACAAGTGCCATTAGTACTTTGGTCATGTAGTGTGGTTTTCTTGTACTAGACATCTTCAAAAACCATGTGTCTAACAGGGGGATTTAGAGCATTGTGTGAAGGAGTAAATCAACCCTGAAAATGGGGGGGTGGGGTCTATATCACAGCAGCGAATGCTAAAAATAGCGAACTTCAAAGTCCAAAAGCTGAAAAATGTGAAGGAATGGATCAGCAAATTTTTTCGCAGGGCAAAAATTTGCTGATCCTAAAAAAAAAAAAAAAAAAAAAAAAAAAGAGTATACAGTCACACCACCACAAGTTAAATATACCAAATCCGAGATTGCACCACAGTGGAGAAAACAACAAAGCCCGGAGAACAGCCCAGCGAATGTTCCTTCTCTGTTTTCAGCTGACGGTATTTGAAGTTCGATATATCAGTGTTCGCTATTTTTAGCATTTGCTGATGAGATATAGACCCAAAATAGGGATATAACTCCAAAAATCTTGAGCAGGTCTTGAGCAGAGTCCATTAAGACTTCATGTCCATAATTTCCCAAGGCATGTGGTCAAAAATGTTCTTCATTTGGGCATTGAATTCATCCTAACAGAAGCTCTGACTAAACCTTACAAGAACACATTCATATTTCTCTTTCCCATGAGTTTCCCATGTCTGTTTAACTACTGCTCCAGCCATCTGACCCACGTCATCATAAAATGGTGATCATTTTGCAATTCACCCACTGTTTTAAATTGCATCATCATAAAATGATGATTATTTTGCAATTCATCCACTATTTTAAATTGAGTGTGTCAGGAACCAATAGCCTAAGGTCTGATTACATAACAACAAAGTCATCCACCAACTTCTGGTCCAAGCTGTTTCTGGTACTGACTACATTTCAAGCATATCTCTGTGTTTAAACATGGCATTTTATATGGACAATCTGTGACTAAAACTGAAGCCCAAAAGCAGTTCTCCACTTGGATAAACATCTGGCAAGCAGTTCCTCTCACTCAAGAGCGCTTTAGTTGAACTGCAGAATCTATAGCTAATACCATACTGAAGTCCAGAGATAAGTTCTCCAAGAAGGCCAAATATTCCAAACCATGTTTGATGCACGTCATCACAAAAGACACAATTTTCTTTTCTACAACTTGCACTTGTATTAAGATGACTTTCTCATTGTCTGGCACATACTCCATGTAAATACATTTAGATGGGGGATTACAAGTCTCCTTACACATACTCAAGTTCGGGCAGGAGAGAAAACACACCTTCTCAAGTAGTCCTGCTTCACAACATGTGTTTTAGTTGCAAAGATAAGACCTACTAAATATAGTTAGTACTTCTCAACCTCTTTTACATAATCTGTTTCCACCCCAAGCACTAAGGTGATGTTCCATGTCCCAAGAAGCAGCTACGACTGTCATTGTTAGTCTAGTAAAACCCAATCCATCCCTCTCCTGCCAGCTACCTTATTGTGATTGAACCTGACTGTACTATTCATCTTGTAGGTGTTGAGTCCATATTATAGTTAACTGCAATCTTTCTTCTGAGCAGAGCACAGACTGACAATGTACTGACAAGTACATGACAATGTATATGTCTCCACAAAGCAATGAAGAAATTGATAAAGGACGAAACTAAGCACAGTTTTACTCTTAAGCTCTCCATTGCTGGGCTAAAAGGTCAAATGAAGCCAACAGACCTTTGATGCTGAACATTTCCCAAGGCCTGGCTCCAGAGGAGTATCCTGGTGTTTCTGTTCTAGATGTAGAAGGATAATAAGGTGCAGAAAAGGTGTGGTATGCATCCTTACTGGGGATATAAGGATTGCATGTTTGTTGTTTGAAGATGATGCTGTCCTCGTGGCCTCAAGTTACTGTGGAAGTGTGAAATAGAATGATTTGATGCTGAGTGTGAAGAGCTTAAGATGCAAACCAGAGATCATGTTTCCACCTTAAAAAGCTTGGACTGATCTCTCATGATGTGGTGGGGGTAGGAGTTTAAATATCTTGGCATCTTGCTGATAAGGGCATGGAGTATCAGGTGACTTGCTAATGCAATTGCTGCAGTCATGTCAGTACTGCAGGGCCTTGTACAATATTGAGGTTCTGAAGTGAGAGAGAAAAACTATCCCAAGTAGACTATTGAGGTAATAGAAAGGGGCTCAATCTAATTGCTAAAAAGTATAGTATCATCACTTTTGGTAGACAATCTTGCAATACTGTACAGAGAATACACCACTACAAAACAAAAATGTAGGCAGGGACCTCGGAACTTGGGTTGAAAATTTGCTGTCTTTTGACCAACATATGATGACAGTTGTCAGGAAATCCTTTTATTTAGTACCGATAATTGAGAAAGGAATACCACCAAGGTCTAAAGAGTTAATCACTGACATATACTCAGCATTCATCATTCATCAGACTAATTATTGAGTACAATGCCACCTTTGTGATGTATGTCACTAAACATGTCAAACAAGTAGAGACCCAAAAGGTTCCTAACCTAAAAGATCACAGCTCTAAAGTCCTTCAGCTATTAAGAGATGATGGAAGCATCATCCCTTTATTCCATGCATTATAGATGTTTGAGAGAAGATCTCTGCCTCACTGAAATTGGTATTAGACACCTGGTTGTCTAGGACTTTGTGTCTCTGTAATTCCATTGGCACCACCATCACTAGAATTAGGGATCTATGTTTTTACCAGCAGATAAATAATTGCACATTAGATAGAGAGGTTCATAACATAGTTCTTACCTAACTTCTGGAAAAAACATTCCCTGCGTGTTAAATAGTGTGACTTACCCTGTTCACCTAAAAATAACCTGGGTAACTGTATGGGCTTTCACAAATTTACTCCAGCACTGGAATGGCCCTCCAGAAGAAAAGAAGTGTGGCCTGAGGGGCAGTACTAGAAAAATGTAAATAGTCATAAGACTCCATCACCTTGGATATTTATGAAACCATGATATATGAAATAAACAAACCTGTATGGGTATAGAAAGCTGGCGAGAGAGAATTAAATTTTCTGGAAAAAAATTAGCAAAGGAACAAAGGATTTGTGAGCAAATAACTAGAGAGGATAGGTAATAGTGGGGGATGAGGCTAAGTAGAAATTAGACTGCTGGCTAGAAACTACCATCCCTACCAGGGATCGATAACAGAGTATAGGCAAAGAAAAATTGACACGATGATTGTTAAATGAAGGACCTGGTTTGGTGGTATTTTTAATTTAATCTAGAACAGAAATTGCTGTTAAAGGGATAAATTGTAGGGCATATACAGTAGTGCATGATTACTATAAGAATTAATCAGGGGAGATTAAAATAGGTTGAGAAGAAAGAGTGGAAAGTCATGTTACAAAGGAATAATAGGAGGAAATCTGTGCAGCTCCCAAGTGTGCAACAAAGTCTAGAAGGCATAGAATTTTTGTTTGGAAGTGTTTGTATAAAGACGTTATACACCAAGTTCACTTCAGAGGATTTTTCCTCAGGCAGAAAGCAATTGCTGGAAGTGTGATGAGAAGGAGAGCAGTATTAATGAACACTTTGAAGAATGCAATATGGGAATTTTAAAACCCCCTAAAGAATACTTTGTCAGAAACTTTGGCCGAGGAAATTGTAGTTAAGGAATGATTTTTCTGAGCTGGGACAAAGGATCTGAATTGCCCAGCTATTGTAAGCTCTTATTGACCTTAATGCTTTTGGCTATAAAAAATGCCATTACTAGAAAATGAAAATGAAAAGCAACTCTAACTGAAGTACTGAATATTGTAATGGGGAAAAAGAACTAGAAGTGGAGTCTTTAGAAAAGGAATGTGACACATTTCATAGAAATAACTGACATTTGTAGGAACAATACATGTGGCCGGCCACGGTGGTGCAGCAGTTAGCATTGCCGCCTCACAGCAAAAGGTTCTCTGGTTCAATTTTCGGCTGGGGTGGCTTCTGTGTGGAGTCTGCATGTCCTCCCTGTGGTCATGTGGGTTTCCTCCGGGTGCTCCAGTTTTATCCCAAAGACATGTTGTAGGTGGATTGGATACTCTAAATTGTCCCAAGGCATGGGTGTGTGCCTTCTGTGAAAGGTTGGGCAGCAGGCTGACAACTTAACACCATAAAACTCCACTGCTAATCATCAGCAGACAGCTGATCCATTGTGGTGACCCCTAACCAGGAAAAGCTGAAAGAAGAAGTAGGAACAATACATGTAGAATAGTGCTCAGGAGGAAGGGGAATGCTTAAAGAAAGGCAGGAATTGATCAATTTATGTAATGTTAGAGATAATGAAAATTGTTAAAATGAAAATTACATGAAAAAATAAAAAGTTAGCATGGTTTATTTTATTTATTTAATACTGTATATGAATACATGCCAGTTGTGTAATGTCATGTCTAATAAGCAAGTTTAAAAACAGAACAAAATAATAAATGGAGTAAGATAATATGTGATATAATGCACTGTGCAGAATATAGCAGGTAAATCATTGTACAAGGCAACACATAACTATTTATGGTATGGCTAATATAATTCTAACCACCAGCACAGTAAGCTTCCACTAAAAGGTGTATAAAAAAGATGTGCGAATGAGAAAGTGTTCCAGTAACTTACACAACATGACAATCATTTACCCACTATGAGCAATAATCATGCATAAAGTGCAACAATATAAGCTACAGACACACCGATTTAACATAACAAGAGAAATTCACTTATAAGAACAGTTCTACAGTACTGAACTCAACAACTATAAATGTGCTATGCAAGCCACTCTTATACGGGACCATACAGATTACAAGTAATAAGAAATACATTGTTGCAACAAGTGTTACAAAAATGCTACTAAAGTGCACCCACCAAAAAAATAAATAAATAAATAAACTGACAATGTAACTCAGGTGGATGTACAAGATCCCATGGCACTTAATCAGTAAAGGAGTATGGGATGTCCTGCTGCATCCTTGATGATTACAGAAGTGTACGCAACATACAAGTCCAAATGTTGTACTTTGTATAACTAGACAAAAACTGGTCATATGGCACTAAATACTATATAGGAATCATAACATGATCCATGACCACACAGCAAATGTGATAGCGGAAAGTGCATCCAAGATGTTCCGGAGATCCTCAGGTGCTGCGGCACAAAACTACTGATGTCCAAAGGCAATAACAATGACTAAATGTCAGTAATGTGTCATCATTTTGGACAGGCATACACATCATTAGCATAAAAATATGTTTAATCTTTAATTATTATTAATTTAAGTATTTAAACATCTGCACTTTATAATAAAGTTCCAATCTATAAGTGCAATAGGTAGAAATAATAAATATAGTGTGTGTGTGTGTGTGTGTGTGTGTGTGTGTGTGTATGTATATATATATATATATATATATATATATATATATATATATATATATATATGAAACACTGCTATTTTGGGCTGATACTCATTCAAACCCAGGTACACCTTAATGAAATTATTATCCCTAATAAATATGACTGACTCAATGCTGATGATCAAAAAATGACACATCTCAGTGTTAGGAACATGAAAAACAAACTTTATCAGATTCACATTTTGCCCTCCCTGAATTAAACTGATACTCCTTTTTTCAAGTTTGTTGAAAAACAAACATAAGTGAGTCAGAAATCTTTCCTCAAATTTACATTTTGTTTGGCAAAGGCAGATCTTTAAATGTACTGAAGAGATCACTATTCTATCTTAGGTCAGCCTCATTGATTCTTTGACTGTGGTATGTGTTATCTTCTTTGTCTTCTTTTGGCTGCTCCCATTAGAGGTTGCCACAGCTATCAACTGTTTCCATTTCTTCCTGTCCTCTGCATCTTGCTCTGTCACACCAACCACCTGCATGTCCTCTCTCACCACATCCATAAACCTTATCTTAGGCCTTCCTCTTTTCCTGTTACATGGCAGCTTCATCCTTAGCATCTTTTTCCCGATATACCCTGCATCCCTCCTCAGCACATGTCCAAACCAAAGTAATCTTGCCTCTCTGGCTTTCTCTCCAAACCTTCCAACCTGGGCTGACCCTCTAATATACTTATTCCTAATCCTATCCATCCTCATCGCACCCAGTGCAAATCTTAACATCTTTAACTCTGTCACATCAAGCTCTGACTCCTGCCTTTTTGTCAGTGTCACTGTCTCCAACCCATATAACATAGCTGATCTCACTACCCTCTTGTAGACCTTTCCTTTCACTGTTACTGGTACTCATGTGTCACAAATCACTCCTGACACTCTTCACCACCCACTCCATCCTGCCTGTACTCTCTTCTTTACCTCTCTTCCAGACTCACCATTACTCTGAACTGTTGATCCCAAATACTTAAACTCATCCACCTTCGCCACCTCTGCTCCCTGCATCCTCACCATTCTTCTATCCTCCCGCTCATTCACACACATATATTCTGTCTTAGTCCTGCTGACCTTCATTCCTCTTCTCTCTAGAGCATATCTCCACCTCACCAGGGTCTCCTCCACCTGTTCCCTACTCTCACTACAGATCAAAATGTCATCTGCAAACATCATAGTCCACGGGGATTCCTGTCTGATCTCATCTGTCAACCTGTCCATAACCATTAAAAATAAGAAAGGGCTCAGAGCTGATCCTTGATGTAATCCCACCTCCACCTTAAACGCATCCATCACTCCCAGTGCAGACCTCACCGTTGTTACACTACCCTCGTACATATCCTGTACCACTCATACATACTTCTCTGACACTCCCAACTTCCTCATACAATACCACAACTCCTCTCTAGGCACCCTGTCATATGCTTTTTCTAAATCCACAAAGACACAATGCAACTCCTTCTGACCTTCTCTGTACTTCTCCATCAACACTCTCAGAGCAAACATTGCATCTGTAGTGCTTTTTCCTGGCATGAAACTATACTGCTGATTACTAATCATCACCTCCCTTCTTAACTTAGCTTCCACTACTCTTTCCCATAACATCATGCTGTAACTGATCAGTTTAATCCCTCTGAAGTTACTACAGCTCTGCATATCACCCTTATTCTTTGAGAAAAAGAATCAATGAGGATGATTACAGAAGTGTATGCAACATGCAAATACAAATGTGAGCAGCACTTTTATTAAGAGCATACATATATACCCACAGGAAGAGATGGATCAATGTTTGAAGGGGTCCTTTACTGTCCCTTTACCTGCTTGATAAGTAACCTTCTTTTAATGGCTAACCTCAGCATTGATTTGAAAGTATAAATAGATGAGTATAGTCACCCATGTCTCCATCTCTCTCTCTCTCTCTCTCTCTCTCTGGATTCATTCAGGTGATCATTCTTACAACCATGACAGATAAAATGTGCATCAATACTTTACACTCAGAGAGCATCATGTTAGTCACAATGGTACATTATGCCACTGACCATCTTCAAAACCTAAATACTGGTTCTCTAGAACCTTGAGAAAATCTAACTCATCGACCTCCAGCCAAACACTATAGAATAGTTAACTTCACACACCTACTTAATTTATCATTAGATGGCATATTCTAAGTGCCTTACTGTTCTAAATGACAAGTCTGTGTCAAAGGTGAGTCATATAAATTAACTTATACTAGATTATCCCCATTATACAATCTGTGATGACTCTCAGATATTATTTGTAGTCTGTTTCATCATATTTAATTCTCACCTCTGCAGTACTAAGTAAAGAATGCCATCATCGCTTGTTGACAGTTTTTTTGTTTGATCAAGTATATTTGTGTCCATATCCCAAAGAATTTTGAAAGAAAATTGACAGCTATTAAAACTTGTCAAAATTCCACGTCTTTCATCTCTACTTAAATTTGCAATAAGATGACTTTTATTTTATTTAGGTTCATAAGTACTCATTGATATGTGACTATCATAAGAAGCCTAGCCTAACATTCTTATGGGAGGTTTTTTATATGAGTAAGCCAGAGGTGAGTAGAACAAAGATAATGTGGAGCATGTACTTGTTGGCCCTATGCATGAGAGATATGGGTGGTAAACCAGGATGACTTTACGATTTCCCATCCATTTATCCAAATTACATTTGAGTAGTGTGTGAGAAGTACTTGACTGTATGAGGAGTGGAAGATGGTGCTGCAAAAGTGATATTTTTTGTGATACATACTTATCCCTTCAACATGTCCTGTTTATTTTGCAAAACAAATTCAGATCCCTTGAGTGGGTGTTTATGCAACCACTAAGCTTGCAAATGTGTAGAAGTCAGAAATGATAGGGTCTGTTAAATCACTATGTGCAAGGTGGCCCCTTAGCATCCTGTATGATACTGAGAAGAGGGACAAGGCTTTGTGATTGTCAGCATAGTTTGCATGATTTAGGCTCCAGCTCTTTTTAGTGAGAAAGCATTGAGATTTTTACAATTGTGGCAGGTATTTGGACATGTACGTACTGACAGAAACATTATACTCAATGAGCTGCCTAATGAGAGCTGAGCACAATGTAATGATTATACCCTTTGACCTGACCACCATGCCTTCAGATATAAGCTGTGCACTGGAAAAGGACTTCTTACAATATCCTTCTTCTGTGAATTCTCTTGCCATGAGTACCTTGTCTTTGCAACATTACACTGTTTCAACAGAGTTGGTACAGAACATTTGCTTAAAATGATATTGGAAACAATCATTTGATAAGCTTCCTCCTGAATTTCTAAGACTTTCTGCAAGTTTCTTCATATACCTAATATCTCTTTTAACAACCATTCTATCAAGGAAAGTTATGTCAACAGAATCTTTTGAAAGACATCTATTGTTTAGCTCCACAAATCTGGACCCATCAGTTTAGTTTAATTACGATACTCTCGCCATTATCAGAAATTATAGATAATATGGGGCAGAGCCTAGATGGCCAACTGAGAGCAGTAAATTTTGAGAGCTCCATAAACTCGGATAGTAATATAGGAAAATGCGTTATTTTCAAGTTTAAAACATCAGAAATCTATAGATACACTACTAAACTACATAAACATCAATTTTGGTGGAGATATACAAAGATTTTCCTCTCAAGTAACTTGAAGATATATTGAGTCACTGAATATGAACAACTCAAGGAATTCTCATCCAGATGCTGCTTTGAAAAAAGAACTGCAATTGATGACATCTACCTTACAGGAACTATCTTTGAAGATGGATGACCTTAAAAATAACTTAGAAAATCTCAAATTAAATTCGCAAAAACAGACTGACACTCTTAAGGAACTATTACAGCAACACCATACAAAAATAACAAATATAGAGACTTTTCTAAATGACATTGAAGGGAGACTCAAGGAGGAAGAATTCCAAAAATTTCTGCTTAAACAGAATACATGTCTGCTAAACAAAATAGATGACTTAGAAATATGTTGTTGTAGTGTTGCATTCTATAAATAGTACTATTGTATTAAGCAGTGTTACCCACACTATTCAACGCAGAAACAACATAAGGATCTTTGGTCTGCCTGAAAACACTGAAGGAGAAGACATTCCCCTGGATTTACTAAACTTCCATGCAGGACTAGCTTAGTCCTGCATGGAAGTGCCCGTGTAGGAGCAGGACGGCAGTGCACCATGCATATCAATAAGGCATGCTGCCCAAGCTCCTAGGCTTACACGGAATGTGTACGAGTGCAGGGGGGCATGTCTGAGAGCAGAGCTCTCAGAATAAACATGGCCCTGCAATGTAGAACAGGAAAAAGGGGTAAAGAATGAGCGGGACTGCTCGTAGGTGTCTTCATATCCTCACTGACAGTCCCCCATGTGTACAACAGCAACAGTGCATAAAAATATAATGAAGAAACCCGTTTGTTTTTTTTTAAATATCCGATTAAAGCTAACCATAGGTGCTCGGGTGTGCCCATCATTTAGCTATGGTTAAAGCAGCTTAAAGGCTGAAGAGGATAACAAGGAAGATATATGCAAATGAAGCAGCATAGCAATAGTGTAGTGGGCAGAGCATTCGCCTTAAGAGCAGGCATTCTCGGTTTGAGTCTCACTGCAGCACATACCATTTCCCATGGCAAAGCACGTTATGACCAATATTTTTTGTTGCAAAACCCACTAAATAACATATATTTATGAACTGGAGTACTGCAAGAAATGCTCATGTGAAGTGTCACTGTCATAATGAATAAGGCACTAGTAAGCAGGTTTAAGTACAAATAAGCAGTAGTAAGCATATTTAAGCACTAGTAAGCAGGCTTAAGCGCATTTGCACTGTGGTAAGCAATGTGCACACAGGTGAAGCAATATTGAAGCTAACTCTCTGTAAGCATCATTAAGAGGAGGTTAGCAGTGCTTACCTCTACGCAAACCCGCTTACAACTGCTTTAAAGTGCCTTATTCACTCTGTATACAACAGCCCACGTTCTACCCAGCAAAAAAATAAACAGCATCTGGAAGCCTCGAACCCTGTAAACTAGAGTCACAGTAGTTAACCACTAAGCCATCATAGCAATACATAAGATTGAGGTTTCAACAAACAAATCCTCGCCGCAGGAAAATCAAACTGAATATGTGAAAGGAATTATGTACAGTGTGATGCTGTATAACCCACTACCTAACATAAATATGTGAACTGGAGTGCTGCAATAAGGCCAGATGTGAGGTGTTATTGTAATAAAGTGTTGAAGTCCCCAGGACCCCATACAGTGTATGTACACATGAATCATGGATACCAGACACATATATAAAATGTAACAAATAATAAATCACCGCCAAAAGGAAAATATAATGCAAATTAAGTATGAAGCAATGCTAAGCATTGCACAGCTAAGCTTAGTTGGTGTAAGCAATGTGTAGGCTGACTAACTCAATCTGCCCAGTGGTATACCCCTTTAAGTAATGCCAACATTAGGTAAGCCGATGTTCACAGGTTCATAGGTTCATACTAGGCTATCTGCCCTAGGGCATTTATAAGCCTAGCCAGAGTGAGTTTGGCTTTCGCCACCCATTTTAAATGAATTTTGTTATGCCCTTTTTCGAGGTTAGTATACTGTGCCTCTGTCTAACAGTGACACAGAAGTGATACCCGGGGTAAACCTACGATCTCCCATCCACTCATCAAGATTTCTCTTGAAAAGAGTCAATGAGGGACTCTGCCTAACCTGGACTTGGATTTTATTCCAGAGTGAAGGGAGCCTCTGGGTTATGAATCTGTCCCTCCAGCATGTCCTATTTATTTCAGTGCTGAGGTTCAAGTCTCTCGAGCGCGTAGCTTGATGGGATTTGGATTTTCTGAGGTGCAGCATATCCATTAATTCCGGGTTGGACATGGCTTTATACATCAGGCACAGATCACCTCTGAGCAGGTGGTATGCCACTGAGTAGAGCTGGAGTTTCTTTAACCAGGCAGCATATGGCATCTGTTTGAGCACTTTGATCCTCTTGGTGAGGTACTTTTGGGGACTTTCCAGTTGCTGCAGGTGTCTGGCAAGGTACATCCAAAAAGGGGCATTGTACTCAAATATGGGCCTGATGAGGGATGAGTAAAGAGGCACGATGACCTCCCCTGATCTAGATGTGAATCCCTTCATGATTAGGTGGGCTATATAAAATGTTTTTCTAACCACTTTGGCCATGTGGTTTTCAAATGAGAGATTGCTATTAACTTGGGTCCCCAGGTCCCTAATTACTTCTTCCGTACTTAATGGATTATCACCTATATGGTAATTTGTGGGCACTTTGTTTTTGCCAAAGGGGATGACTATACACTTTTTGGCATTTAGCTTGAGGCCATGGCTCTGGCACCAGTTGTCTGTTTCTATGAGGCCCTTTTGTAGGATGCTTGTGTTGGCTGGAGAGTCAATTATGGCACCTAGTTTGCAGTCATCTGTGAACTTGGTCAGCCACAGTCCTTCCATGTTGGCCTGTACCTCAGAGAAATATATACCGAACAAGAGAGGTCCCAGGACTGAGCCTTGTGGGATGCCACTTGTAACTGGTTTGGAGTCTGACATGGATCCAGCAATTCTAACCATGTGGATTTTGTCCTTGAGCCAGTTTGCAACCCATCTAGTGACATATGGGTTTATATTTAAGCAGATGAGCTTATCTATAATGCCCGCGTTGGGTAGTGTATCGAAGGCTTTTGTGAGGTCCAGGTAGGCTGTGTGGACCACCTTCCCCTTGTCAATGGCCATGGTGGCTATTTCAAAGAAATCAACCAGGTTTAAGAGGCAGGATCTGCCCTTAACAAAGCCGAACTGGGTAGGATCCAGTGTCTGTAGGTCCCCAATATCTTTATTTATGAGGTCCATGATGATCCTTTCCATAGTTTTGCAGACCAAGCTAGTCAGGCTTATGGGGTGATAGTTTCCAGGATCCGTTGAGGCACCACCTTTGTGGAGAGGGACCACTGTTGCTGTACGCCACTCTTTGGGTACATATCCTGTAGTAAGGCTGAGATTGAACAGTAGTTTTATGTTTGGGTTTAGCTCTTCTTGGAGTTCATGTAGGATGCAGCCCGGGACATTGTCTGGTCCCATTGATGCTGTGTTTTTTGCTTTGGAGATGGCAGCTCTTACCTGAGCATCTGAGATGTCAGGGGGGCAGCACTCTGCTGGGATAGATATTTGCCCTTTTGGTGAGGAGAGGGGGAGAAGTTTGCGCTGAACCTGTCAGCTAGGATGTTGGCAATGTCTGTGGGTTCTGTGTATTCTTTGTCATTTTGGACTAATTTTGAGCATATCTGGGAATTCCCACCCAGGTTCCTAACATAACTAAAGAAAGCCTTGTGGTTATCCTTAGTGTCCTGTGCAATTTTACTCTCAAAGCTGGCCTTAGACGATTTTATGAGTGCCCGTAGTTTTTTGCTAATACTGATCAGAGATGCCTTCCCTTTTTGGGATTTTTCTCTATCATGTAGTAGCTTCCTCCTTCTATTGTATGGTTTGTTTATGGCTGGGGTCCACCAGACAGGACGCCTGCCTTTGGAGGATTGGGTCTTGGTTTTATTTGGGATTGCATGATACATGCATTCCTGAAGGTGTTCATAGAATGCATTTATAAAGGATTCTGCGGTCTGGGATGTATTTTCCACAGGCCCGGGGGCTTTGAAGGATTCCACCTCGGTTTTGAGGAGTGTGAAATTTGCTTTAGAGAAGTTTTTCACTGTGGTTTTCTGGGCAGGGGGTGGGTTTGGGATGTGAATATCCAGGGAGATTAGTTTATGGTCTGATCTTACCAGTGAGGGATACACTTCTGGTTTGGAGCATAGAGCCCCCATGTTGGTGATGATCAGGTCCAGTATGTTTTCCCCTCTTGTGGGAGTGGAAACAAGTTGTTCCATAGCATTTGAGTTTATAAATTCTAGGAACCTTTGCGCTAGGGTGTTGGAGCTAGAGTAATGCTCCCAGTCTATGTCTGGGTAGTTGAAGTCACCCAATATAATGGTGTTTGGAGAGACCTTCATATTTTCCAGTGTTCTCAGGAAGGCCGAGTGGGGTTCCTGGGTTTGAGAGGGTGGTCTGTAGCAGGCTATAAACTGGAAGGCAGTTTTACCCACTGTTAGTTGCACATGGATAGTCTCTGATGCTTCGTGCTGTGCCACCAACCTGGAGGTGTGGGTATCTTTGACGAATATTGATACTCCCCCTACTTTTGTGGTTCGGTCCAAGTTTTGGGGCCGAAAAGCATGGTATGAGGTATAACCTGGTAGTGCTAGGGTGCTCTCGGGAACCTTGAACCAGGTTTCTGTTACTGCACAGATATCGATGTTCTCCATGCTAAGGAGAGTTTCGAGTGCATGCATCTTGAGGTTTAGACTTCTGGCGTTGAGTAGCATTACTCTTAGTTTCTTATCCCTTGTGATACCTATGGAGGTGGGTTTGTCTTTTGAGCCTTGCCTAAAAAAGGCATTATGGGGGTGGCAAGAGCCTTTGCCAATATCCAAAAGCCCAGGGGTGACAGGTGCAAGCCGTCCCTAGTGAAGGATCGTGACTTGTCGAGCATGTCTTTCCAGGCTGACAGGCATTGGATCCCCTTTGAATAACACCAATACTTAAGCCAATTGTTGAAATTGATCATCTTGTCTTCATATTGTGGCATCATTTTTGGTGAGGGTAAGATGCTACTCAAGGTCAGGGTCATACCGGCCTGTGCTACATGCTCAGAGAGCTCCTCTATGTCTCTTTTCATGTAATCCAGGGAGATACGTCTCAGATCATTCACACCAGCATGGACAATGACTGAGTCATATTTGTACTTGCCTTGGAGTGACCTGAGTGCTTGTGTTATGTGGCGGATCCTAGCCCCCGACAGGCAGCTCACCGTGACCTTCTCCTTGTTCAGCCTGGTGAGCGGGACGTCATTGTGCCTCACAATAGAGTCACCTATTACAAGTGTATCAGGTGTGTTGTTTAGCCTTAAGGGCTGTGACTGTGCGGCACACTGGCTTTGTGAGCTATGTGTTGCACGTGTTTTGTTTTGGGGTAGTGGTTGCTTGGGTGTCTGCTTTGGAGGTCTCTGCTGCTTAGGCAGATTTTTATTTAGAGCCTCCGAGTATGTTTTTGTGTGTTTATGTGTTTGGTTTGCTGTCGTGGTAGGTCTATGTGAGACTGGAATTGTAGTGAGTGTGGTTTCCTTCTCCTCCTGACTGGTTATGCCAGTACTGAGTTGAGAGAGCTTCACCTCCAGTTTGGCTATATGGTTGCATCTCTCACGTGTTGGAATTTGTTGGGAGGGGGAGAGAGTTTTCTGTGTACATGAGGCAGTTGTAACATTGCCTCAAGATTCCCAGATTCACCAGCTGGACCGGAGAGGAGATTGACAACTGACCTTTGGACATGCTAGAATAGTATTGGGAATTCCTTTATAACTGAAAAAAAGGGCCAATGGGGAGCAAGGTACTCAATGGGAGTTTGTGAGGGTGTAGTTCTTTTAATTTTTTAGTGCAGACTTATATAATTGCTTTAGTGAGCAAGTGCCAGGCTTTAGAGTAGGAATAGGGTGTTTATTATGAGAACTAGATCAGTTCTAAGGGAAAAAGTGAAGAGCATATGTGCCCATAGCTTAGCCTTTTCAAAACGGTCCAATCATGGAAAAGTGTGGCAAATCAAATGTATTTAAACCCCACACACACAAATACTTCCCATAACTGGTTGCAGCTCCCTACTGTAGACAGAATGGCTAGATTTGGGGAAGGCACTCAACTTCAAGCACAACGCTGGGGCATCCAGGAGTCCAGATTCATAGTATAGCTCCTGGTAAAACACTATGAGCAGAGACTACTGCAAAGCCAGTACCAGGGCTCTCAGTATAAAGTGGAGGCCTGGGACAGTCTCACCCCTGGCCTCACCAGTGCCACTGGTATCCCCTGGACTAGTGAGAAGTCAGGCATCACCATGCTGACCTGAAGCGGCGGAGGGGGGATCTTGTGGAGCAGTGGATCCATGAATCAAGGCAGATGGCTGATGCCCCAGCACTAAGTACTCATTCTACTACGTAGATAATGATTGCCTAGCTTGTGTATACTATGGATGGGTAATGGCTAAATATCACTATATTTCCCTGACAGCTGCAGATGAGCGGGCTGTGAACCTGCAAGCCCATGATGCTAGGTTGCAAAGGCTGCATCAAGAGGCAAGTTAGTAATAATCTTGCATGCACTGTCATAACAAATAAATATAACAGTTCTAGAAAGTGGTGTACCAGTATAAAAATGGATTGTGTATGGGATATACTGAATTAACTAGACAATATGGCAGGAAGACTGTCATATAGGTTGTGTGTAAATAAAGGTGTAATATCTTGTGAATAAAAGTATAACCTCTGGAGTTCTTGTGTACATTCTGCTTTCATATGTTGTTGGAGTGTTGCATTCTATAAATAGTACTGTTGTATTAAGCAGTGTTACCCACACTGTTCAATGCAGATGAAATGTGTAGTAAGTTCAGTATAACAATGCTGGAAGTTCCGAGAGGTCATTCATATTGTACAACTGAGGGAGACTTAGACAGAAAACATTGGAAAACTTCACATCGATTCCCTGATAGCACAGTGTACTGTGATGTCAACTGTAATATTTTACCACACACAGCAAAGGTTTGAATCCTGGGAGTGGTAATAAGTTGTATGCATAATCATATCCCACAACTGTACAGAGTTTATGAGAATGTTCAGATTGAAAGCTATATGCATAATTAGACCCAAAAACTGTACAGAATTTGCTAGAATGTTCAGATAGTAAGCTGTAATCATACTCATAACCACCAACTGTACAGACTGTGGCAGAATGTTCAGGTAGTAAGCTATATGCATAGTTATACCCCTCAACGTTCTGATCTGTCCAGAATGTCCAGATAAATGGCCCAAATCTGCTGCCCGGTAACCTGTTCCTCTGACAAATCAGTGTGATGATACAAGAAATTTAGGTAACTTTTACTGACATATAACTGATAGTCAGACCTGTACATAGTCAGAGAATGTATATGAAAACAAACCTGTCATTGTAGCATCTCACCCAAAGTGTATGACAGCAATTCTCAAAATATGTCACATAAACACCTGCATCCTGTCAAGCCTTGACCAGAGTGTGTGCAATAACAGATTGTTAGGTATGTGTATAATATCAACATGGACTCTGGGAGTATGTGTAGAATTTGTGAGAGAGTGTTAACAAAGATTTTCTCCACAGCTATACCAGGTAAGAGGAGGTGTAGACTGTAGATACAACACAGTTCACCTATATGCTTGTCTACAAGCATGGAATCTGGGAGTATGTGTAGAAATTGTCAGGTAGTGTTAACAATGATTTTCTCAACAGCTATAACAGGTAAGAGGTGTAGATTGTAGGTACAACACAGTTCACATATACTTGTCTACAAGCATGGAATCTGGGAGTATGTGTAGAAATTGTCAGGTAGTGTTAACAATGATTTTCTCAACAGCTATAACAGGTAAGAGGTGTAGACTATACATAAGACAAAGTCCACATATATACTAATCTACAAAAATACCATTGTACAAAGTAAGGCTATTGGGTAGTGTAATAATACATGTAAGGGACAGATCACTGCAGTGACTAAGAAAGTTGTGAAAACTACAGGGACATATTAACTGTTAACTGACCTCTCTCTCTCACCCCACCATGTGTGCAACTATTACCTAATACACACCTCAATGGGTACGTGTACACTCCAAACTTTTGCTAGGACATATGTCCTATTGGTTTAGAAATATTCACATTTGGTTCTATGCATGTGGCATATTAAAATACTCCCATATTTGTGGCCTGTTGCCATCAATGAAACCTGCATGCTGTTGTAATGTCCACTGTTGTCCCATATATGCATGTGTTCTGCTCAGTCTGCAACTGTTGTAAATCTGGTGTCTTGGGTTAATGGGAATACCTATGCATGCTGTTATAACTAATCCTGAACGCTGTTGACTATTACTAACTGATATATTTCTTAAAACGGCAACATCATAGCTCATATGGGAAGTCTGGTCCAAGTGGACCCACCTGTCCTACCTAAGCTGGCCATAGCACCGGGCACCAGTACATCTGGGGCCCAGCCTGGGACCTCCTCCTCCATTAGCCCTGCACCCCCTTTGGAAAGAACCACTGCAGGGGATGGTGCTCAGCCCCTCCAGGAGTGGGGGCAGAGAGATACCTGTCACCCGCCATCAGGTCTGGGCCGTAGTACATAGGGAGCTCAACAAGGAGATTGGAGACCAACTATGCCAGCTTGAGGGCCGCATGGAGCAATTCGAGGGTGAGGCTGCCCATCCTACCCAGCCCCCAGCACTTACACCTTTGGGGCCATGAAGGTGCAGTGGTGACTGCTCATGGGTGCGGACCTCAGTCCCACTGTTTCCATTTAGGGGCTCATGGGCTTGCGACTTCCAAACACCCCTCCCCTTCCAAGGTGTTAACCCCCACATGTGTCATATACCACCCCTGTATGCATCTTGTTTGTCTTGTCTGTTAACCTACTCAACCTACCTCTCCAAATATTCCTACTACCCCTCCCCAACATCCCACTCTCACCTGAAAAAAAAAAGGGCAATCTGTTCCCACAAAAAAATCTTGCCCCATACATAGCTGTCCATTTGACACACGTGCCCACTGGACACATGTAATTCAGTCTAATTGGCATCACAACAAATTATTGTTGTCCTCAACCCCACCCAGGGGTTTGAGTGTCCAAATCTACCTCCAAATTCAGTGTATATGCACAGCTGTTGCTGTAGAAGAAATGGGCAGTTATGGACCTTCCCTACACCCTTCCTGCACATCCCTGGCTATTTTCCCTACTGTCTTTTCATCTTTGTGCTCCTTTTTTCACCACTTTCCTATCAACCCCTTTTTCTTTCTTTTAAAGAAATTAGCGCAGGGGTAAGCAGGAGTAAGCACTTTTAAGCAACAGTAAGCAGGTTTAAGCCTGTTTGTGTGGGGGTAAGAAATGCCTACACACATTAAGCAATCTAGAAGCTAACTGAGTATAAGAAACTGTAACTGGAAGTTAGCAGTGCTTACCTCCACGCAAACACATGCAAACCTGCTTACAACTGCTTTAAAGTGCCTTAATCACTCTGTATCCAACGGCCCATGTTCTGTCCAGCAACAAAAATAAACAGCCTCTACAAGGCTCGAACCCAGGACCCAGCACATGACAGACAAAGGGATTTACCACTAAGCCATGACAGATTTACATAAACCTGATGTCTTCAGAAACATATCATCCAACCCAGTCATGCAACAGTACAGAGAACGTTTACCAACATCTAGATGTATGTGTATGTGCAAATATATTAATATCTATTCTACACTACTATATGCATCTAATGCATACTAATATTCTACACTACTGTATGCATCTCCTATCCTAACCTGCATTAAGAAAACAGACATGAACAAACTAGAGTCATGTTACAAGATTGCAAAATTCGCCAATAACTCTGCTTTTCGTAGCCATCATTGCCTTGCCCTAAAAGAATTACAGTGGTTAGAACTTCCTCATTTAATTAGTTTCCACCAACTTGTCCTCACCTATAACATCCTAAAGAATCCCCACAAGACTCCAGCCCTGAACCAACTACTTAAACAATACTCAGCAAACCGTCCACTCCGCTCATCCAACAAAACCCTGCTGCATATAACTCAAGCCAACAACACTGCAGGAAAAGCTCTATTTGCTCATACCATAGCATAGACATGGAATAATCTCCCCCAGAATATCTCCTCAGCTCCATCTATCTCACTGTTCAAAAGATCACTTAAATCACACCTCCTGCATTCCTGGCTCTGTTCTTGCATCACATAAATGCTTTCCTGCTCTGCCCAAATACTTCTTACCCACTCTATATCCTGCTTTCTATCTCTATACTACAGTACTAACTTCTCCTCAAAACTGACATACAGGGCCTTCCTGTGCTCACGCTCAAACCTGCATCAGCAAAGTTTTTCTGGTCATGCTGTCATATGTGATATATCTGATGATTGTATTGATACAATGTAGTCCTTTCATTAGTTTTATACAAATCACTTCTTGATATTGTTTTTATATCTTGTATTATAAATAATATCTAGTATTGTGTATATTACACCAAACATGTAGTTGTATTAGTGGAGCTTTTCTCCCCGGGACTCTGCTGTAAATGGACCTCCCTCCAGTCGGACTTTCCCGGTCAACAAATGTAAAATAAAATAAATAAAATAAATAATAAATAAATAAATCTAAACAGATACAACATATCTATATATGTGTGTGTGTGTGTGTGTGTGTGTGTGTGTGTATATATATATATATATATATATATATATATATATATATATATAAATATATACATATATACATATATATATATATATATATATATATATATATATATATATATAGAAATATATATGAACATATATAAATGCAAATGCCTACATCGACACACACATATATATGTCTACACCTATATGTCTACATATACACAGCAAAGTACATATATGTACGCAGATATATCTATGTAGGTAAATACGTACATAGATATATATATCTATATAGGTATATGTGGCCATACATGTGTAGATAGCAATGGTAGATTAACAAAAACAAATATGTCCACATGCACCATTAATGTGGTTGAGAGGCCCCAAACAATATACGTCTTGTACAAATTGGCATACTTCCCACAGCCCTGCAGTATACTACCAAGTGTGGCAGATCCCATTACCAGGACCTGTCATGACATGGGCACAAGATGTTAACAGTACTCCATCCCCACCTGTATGATGTCAGGTTGGTATTAATAACATATCATGCAGTACAGTCTGGCTCCCATAGGAAATGTAAAATGTGGAAGCTATCAACATCCCCAGGATACATATACACAGACACATATATGCAGATGCATACATACATATACACACACATATATATATATATATATATATATATATATATATATATATAGCTATACATGTAACTACACATACACACTCAGAGATATGTACAGTAAGATACTTATGTAGTAGGAGCACACAATATGGTATAGTCGCTATGCCTACAGTTTACACCCTAAAAACTGGACACTGGATGAGCCACCCATACAAATGCCATTCATTTCCTGCAACATATGCCCACAGAGAGGTCATAGGATAAACATCACGCACAGGTTTGCAGAAATGGAATACCTTTATTTGTGTACTATAACAGATTTATATGCCATGTCATATAGCTGTTCAGACACTGTCATCCATATCAACAGAATAATGCAACTGTGAAACAGTCATACTAATACAGTAGTCTGGAAAGATCCACAACTGTTGCTGTCCAGGCCAAGCCCTTCAAATCGTACAATAGTAAAGACAGACTGGGCCACAGGATACCACACAATCAACAGTAAGTGATGCAGGTGCATAGTCCAGCAGCCTCTATCTACACTCTGTACACAATCACTAGGTGGTAAAGACTTCAGTTGACCAAATGGGATGTAACTGTTACATAACAAGGCAAACAGAACAGTCTGTATAGCAAGAGGTAGTAGGCTTACAGTAACCCACTTTATGTAAGTAATGTCAAGATAGGTGACATGTATATTACTGTAAATTAAGATACCTTAAGGCAGCTCAAGCCTGATACACCCACATTTTATAACAGCCTAGGTTATGTATGGTGCATCCCCCTAGACTCAATAATACAGGGCCATATATTACTGTTACATACACTGGCCTCTGGAGTGCATATGGGCACACATGTATTGTGTAGGTAAAGCCCACACATATATGGCCCCAGACCCACTGTATATGTGGGGGATACAAAAGCAGTGGACTGCTGGCAGGCATGGCAGCACGGTATATGTATATGTGCATATGTATCTCTATCTGTATATGTGTAGACATATACTGCTCTGTATATGTATATATCTGGGTGTGTATATGCATATCTATGTACATATACACACTCATCTATATATGTCAATATGTACATGTGTAATTATCTGTATAGATATCTGGATAATCATATGTACATATATATTCACCATATGTCCTGTACATGGGTGTAGCCCTACCTCAGCCTCTGTAGTCCCACCTTTGTAGTGCAAGGGGATGTCAGGCATGTATAGCAGGTATAATAGCAGACTATTGCTATTGTAATAAGGATTGTCTGCACAGACATGGTATGTGTGGGAGGTCACATCTGCTTTTCACATGCTCGGCATTGGCTACTGACAGACATCCTAAGGACATCATAGTACAGTACAATTGCAAGCACGTAATACTCCTGTGGACTACAGCAGAGATATTGGCCAATAGATGTGGACATTCTGACACACTCTGTACAGTCCAGAGGTATACACAGAACCCCTTAGTGCAGAACATGTGGACCAAGCCTGACAGTATGGATGTTAACAGCCATGTAGATGGGTATAACGTATAACGACTGGTATACAGTCACCCCCATAGGTTATGCATTCACACACCCCTGTCTATCCTGACACAAAATAACTGCTGGTACAGAGGTGCCATGGTCACTTACTACCCACTAGTTATTGACATACATCTGTACAGCATCCAACCACTCTGTCTGACATACATGACTGTAAGGGAGGCCCAGCAGCAGTACATCTGGCAAGTATCTGGACATGACACCTTACTGAGTAAGTACACTAAGCTGCTAGGCATGTAACAAAGCCTACATCTCCTATGGGGGAATAAACATGTACCTGCATATATAGCAGGCTCTACAGGCATGTCATAGCACAGAGTAAGATACACCTGTATGAAACTGCATAACCGCAACCAATGTGGACACAACCACAGCCACATATGGTTAGCTAGCATAATATTACAGTATATGGACGATCTGTTCAACACCATCCTCATATGTGCCACTCACACACTTACCCTACATATACTGGGCCGCTACACAGTGTGGTCTGATGCCCATCTGTGGTATGGGACATGTGTGTGTGTATGGCCCTACAGACATGTAACCCAATACAGTAACATACAATGGAGCAGCATGTAACATCAGATTGGACGGGACCTAGGACGATGACAACTACCACAGTCTGTACACAGGCCAAGGTACATATTAACAATACACACACTGTCGACATTCATCATAAGTACACAGACCTCAGTACTGTACAAACAACCACAGTATGTCCATGTTATGTTATCAAATATAACCCCTACTGTACATAACATGTGTTGCAGTCATATATCTCACTGGCTTGCTATCAGCTATGATGACGCTAATTATTATGTGCAGCACATATGCACCTCTTAATGCATATGTACAAAGGTTTACTGAGTTGTGGCTGGAAACACATACACATTTTGCTGTGATAACATCATACATTTACTGTTGTTACAGGGTTTGTTGCAACATATGTCCTATGAGGGATATAAAGTCAGTAATTGACATGGCTTTCACCATCTACAGACTGCAGTCCTCACACTACCTTCTGCAGTTCACAGATACATATTCTGTGGGTAACACATGACACCAAAGGCACCACACACTGCCCAGTATGCAGATGACCCTACAGATGGGGAGTCCTCATAAACATACAACTGACATGGCAAGTATTAATACATGTAGCAGCAAATTAATACATGTAGGACAGCCATATCTGCACACACCCTGTTAAACCAACATTACTCCGAATGCAGTATAGCAGCACTTACCATCTGTAGTCAGATCAGGCACATCCCCCTCCTGTGTCTTGGCCTGTTTCCACAGTGTATGTTCTCAGAAGTAAATCCTCCTTCCATCTGAGATGCCATTTGCCAAATAACAGAACGAGTTCCTGCTCACAGTGAATGAAAAGAACCAAAACAAACATGATGTTCCTAGATATTTGAGAGTGTTTCCATGCAATTGGCTATGGGAATGTTACCACAGTTGTTCTACATGCAGTCAGCTAGAGGATGGCTGCAATTCATGCAGAGGCCATTAGCTGATCATGAGCATTATTTAAAATACACATGCTGCTGCCTAAGTAAAGCAGGTGGAGGTCTCCACATCCACCAGTGAGAGAGTGAAAGAGGCAGACAGAGGCAAAGACAAGTTACAGAGGGGGTGGGACAGTAAAACTGTTTGGGTCACATACCTACCAGCACAGGGTATCAAACCCCTGATGACTATGTAGTCCTATCACAGTTCTATGCAGTTATTGGATGTGCCACATAGGTTACCTGTTGCGGACCCTTCTGAACATATATGTGATGGTGAGTGACATCTGCAACAGGGATCTGGTAGCTATACGGTAGGTGAAGTACACGTGACAGGTGCCAGCGTTAACACAGCCACTCTCTCACACACACACACACACACACACACAGATTGACACACTTGGCAAGGCCAGGATTACAACTCATCACTAGTGTAAGTTCCACAACACATTACTGTGCAGGTATCACATGCACCACACGGGACAGGTAGAGGTTATATAGGCAAAGGGTATGGGGAGGTGTCTGACATCAGACAGCATGCTTCAGTATGCCAATGAGGGTTATAATGAGTGTGGATGTGCTCATATGCATCATACAACACACACATGGGGTGCCAGTACTGACATGCATGGGTGCATGTTTGCACAGGTGTGCAGTGTTCAACTGTGCCAGACACTATACAAGGCTAGGTGATGGGTATACCTTGGCATCAGGCCACATGACAATGGTCTGCATTGTGGCTCAGGGCTGTAGTTTCTGCATTTGCCCACACAGGTGGACATTGTAACCACCATCCAGTCACCTGGGGACTAATGCTGTGCATCACTTGCCATGTATGTGGTCCTTAGTCCATCACATGAACAGTGTCTGGGAATTGCACACCTACCACATGCATGTACATGCATGTCCACTTGTGATAGACACTGGTAATGGACAGCTGGTTTACCCTGCACCTACATTGATAGCATGCTAATGGCATTCCCTGGTTTCTGTCCAAACAGTGCATGTTGTCAGGCATAGTATGCCCTTTGCGGGTCACATGTGATGACACCACTGGTGTTGCAGGTGTCTAGTGGGGAACATGTGCCCAATATGCAGTGTACTACCCACATATTCGCCATTGCTTAGGCATGTGTGTGTGTGTGTGTGTGTGTGTGTGTGTGTGTGTGTGTGTGTGTGTGTATGTGTGTGTGTGTGTATGTGTATGAGACATGGGTTGAGAGTGTGCTCTGGGTAATACTGGGGTTGCTAGCTACACACACACACACCTGTCTGGGAATAGAACCTCTACCTGACCAGTTTACTATACTACAGCACTACAAATTTATAATACATGCCACGGAGATTATTGGAGTACTCCTTCCCTAAAAGTGTATATCACATTGGATGACATCAGCAGAATTGCCAAAGTAGGACATTTGAATTAGGCTAAAATGCATTGCTCCCTACACAGACAGTGAAACACACAAAAACATCCACAACTGACATGTGTAGGTATAGAACCTCAAACAGAGATCTATATCACACTACAGCATGGAACTGTTATATGATGCACCACAGGGATTACTAGATGACTCCTTCCCAAGTGGTGTATTTCACAATGAATGACATCAGCAGGATTGCCAAAGTAGGGCATTTGAATTGTACTGAGTGTGACTAGTCTATAATGCATTGCTCCCTACACAGACATTGCAACACACACAAAACATCCAGAACTGCTATGCGTGGGAATTGAACCCTACCAAAGTTGTAAATAACACTACAGTAGTATGCAGTCATGGCATGTGCTATGGAGATTACTGGGCTACAACCTTCCCAGAGGTTTATTTCTAGGTGGATGACATCAGCCGCCTTGCCAAAGTTGAGCATTTGAATTGTAGGGAGTGTGACTACCCTAAAAAACATTGCTGTCTACACAGAGTCAGACAGACACACACACATAAACTTGCCATGTCTGGGATTAGAACACCTACCTAACTACTTTATCACACTACAGCAGTACACAGTTACAGGATGCATTCCAGAGATTACTGGGCTACAACCTTCCCAGAGGTGTATTTTTAAGTGGATGACATCAGCAGCCTTGCTAAAGTTGAGCATTTGTATTGTAGGGAGTGTGACTACCCTAAAAAACATTGCTGTCTACACAGAGTCAGACAAACACACACACACTTGTCATGTCTGGGATTAGAGCACCTAACTAACTACTTTATCACACTACAGCAGTATGCAGTTACAGGACATGCTATGGAGATTACTGGACTACAACCTTCCCAGAGACGCATTTCTAGGTGGATGACATCAGCTACCTTACCAAAGTTGAATTGAAGGAAGTGTGACTACCCTAAAAAGCATTGCTGTTTACACAGACAGGCACACACATACACTTGCCATGTCTGGGATTAGAACACCTACCTAACTACTTTATCACACTGCTGCAGTTTGCAGTTACAAGATGCGCTACAGAGAGTACTGTTCTACAACCTTCCCAGAGGTGTATTTCTAGGTAGATGTCATCAGCAGCCTTGCCAAAGGTGATCATATAAATTGCAGGGGGTGTGACTAACCTAAAAAGCATTGTTCTCTACACAGACAGAGACAGACAGACACACACACACACACACACACACACACACACACACACACACACACATGCAGTTGCCACAGCTGGGGTTAGAACTCCGACCTAACTACATTATCACACTGCAACAGTACAGAATTAGAGGATGTGCTACAGAGAGTACTGGACTGCAAGCTTTCCAGAGGTGTATTTCTATGTGGATGACATCAGCAGCCTTGCCAAAGGTGAGCATATAAATTGTAGGGGGTGTGACTACCTTAAAATGCATTGCTTTCTATACAGACAGACACACAGAGACACACACACACACACTTGCAATGGCTGGGGTTAGAACTCCTACCTAACTATTTTATCATACTACAGCAGTACGCAGTTATGGGATGTGCCACAGAGATTACTGGGCTAAAACTCTCCCAATGGTGCATTTCACAGTGGATGACCTCAGCATGCTTGTCATAGTGCGGCTATGAGGAGGGCAGTATGTATGCATGGGCCATAAACCATTCATCTAGGGGTTGACATGCCACAGCCGGGCACAACCTGGGTCATATATCACAGGTACGTGTATACAGCTGCTAGATAACTACTTCCTTGTACTGTCATGTTAGACAGCTGGCACGGGCACCACATACTCTATAATGCTGACAGATACCAGTGGCTAGTATTTGCAATGAGTGACATCTGACCCTCATGTGGTTGTGGCCCTTTGGCTGTATGCTGGGTGGGGCAGGCCTGGATGGCTCCTTGTCACAGTCACCCTCTTCCACACATATATGTACGTCTTTCTTTGGCTTATTATAGTGTGTTGTCCTTACATATATGTCTGTATTCCTATCCACTGTGTGTCCAAAGCATGAGTGGTGCATACTAAGGAATGTCTACACTAACTTCTGCGGCTTCCAAATATGTCTGGTCTACTGGTGTTTGCAGACATGACTTTCATGTGTTTAGGTGCGTGAGCATGCCCAGTATGACCTTTCAGTATGTTGTCGAGTGACATTGCCTTCATTTCATTAAGTGTGTGGGCATGCCCAGTATGCCCGTCTGTATTGAATGTGTGGATCGAGTCCAGGTAGTTTGTACTGCAATGCTGACCTTTGTGTTGTACTCCTACAGGTAGCATGCTGTCTCTGCAGGGTATCCGTAGATCATTTGGCATTGACTGTTACTACATTTCTGCATAGGATGGGGGGCACACCTGACTATTCCTACATTCCTACACAGGATTGGGGGGGTACTCCTGACTGTTACTACATTTCTATGTAGGATGAAGGGGCACACCTGACAATTTATACATTTCTATGCAGGATTGGGAGGGGCACACCTGACTGTGACTACATTTCTATGTAGGATGGGGGGGGGCACACCTGGCACTTGTACACATTTGCTAGGACTGTACTGGTATGTCGGGTACCCCATTTCATTCTGTAGTCTTACCTATCATGCTGACTAAAGGCATACCAGTGTACTACAGATCTTAGTTTTTCATTACCTACATATCAGCTTCTGACTTCCTACCCTTCCTAGCTGACATCCCACTGCCTGACCTACTGTAGTCTGCCTATGTCGGCCGGGGGGGGGTCACCTATAGGCCTCATTCAGAGGCCATACCACAGCCTTTATTTGTGTTTGTCTACACTTGTCCTGGTGGCTGTGACTGTTGTTGGGTATGTGAACCCCCCTGACTGGCATGTGTGAGTCACTTACCTTGTGGGTGTCCCAGTATTGAGGGTGGTGCTGCAGGTCTGCCTATGTCAGATGCACATAGTACACTCCCTACACATGGTTAAGCACAGGTAGTGTACTTTTTGGCATCCCTTTTACTGTATGTGAGAGTCAGAGAGAGGTGTTATTCCCTGGGTCCCTCCTGTGTCAGTGTATGTGCTATGCGTTGCCTCTTTGCCAAGGCCAGGGCATACTGGGCATGCCTCCTTCTGCCACTGGGACAGGCTCAGATTGTTCCTCCTCCAAGTCACTTTGTGCCTGTGCAGGCCTTGGCGATGGTGGGGGGCTGTGTGGCCCTGCTCTGTGCTGTTCCTGCGGCAGCTGTTTCCGCAGGATCATATTGTATAACATGGCACATACCATAACAATTTGTGTACATGCAGCAAGTGAGTACAGCAAGGTTCCACCAGATGTGTCCAGGCACCAGAACCATGACTTGTGCATACCAAACACACACTCTACTATAATTCTAGTCTGTGTGTATGCCTCATTATGAAGTTGTTGTTCATGTGTGTGTGCATTTCTGCTGGGTGTCATGTCATTCAGCCACTGCTCCAGTGCGTATCCAGCATCCCCCACTAGGTGACCATCAGGGATGTCCCCAGTGGCAAATCTCTGGTACAGCTGCATCAGATGCCAGATGTGGGAATCGTGATAGCTTCCAGGGCAGCCAGCACACACATTTATTATTATGCCCTGGGCATCGCATACGACCTTGCAGATGGAGGGGAAGCCCTTGCAGTTGATGTAGACCCTACCCCACTTACCGGGTGGTTCTTTAATGCATATGTGCATGCAGTCTATAGCACCCACTACCTCAGGGTATTCTGCTATTTGGTGAAACAGTTGCATATTGCTGGCCAATGCCTCACGGGTGTTGGGGAAATATATGTGCTCACTGACATGTGCTGTCATGGCATCCAGGAACTGGTAGAGTACCCTGGATGCTGATGCCTGTGAAATCCCAATCATATCTCCAGTTAGTCTTTGGAAGGTACCTGTAGCTAGTATTTATAGGCCTACACATACCTTGGTATCCACTGGGATGGGTTCCCCTATATTAGTTCTGTGTGTGAGTCATGGCCAGCACAGCTTAACAATTTGCTGTAGGAGGTCTCTGTCCACCCTATAGTGCTCAACTATCTCCAGCTCATGTAGCCCCTGGTAGGTTACCCTGGGTCTGTACAGTCTTCTCTCTCTCCTCATTTTGGGATGGTTGACAGCATTCACATCATCACCACCCTCAGCCTCATCCACAAGTTGTATGATAGCTATTGCAGCTTCTATCATTTTGCTGTTGTGAGTGTTAAAAGTTTCCCACTTGTTTACACTGGTGGTGTAGAGTATGGGAAAAACAGAGGTGAAGGTGCTTGCATAGTTTCTAGTAGTGTTCTGGGCTGGGCTGGTCTGCTGCCTGTGTAATTGACTGATTCTGATAAATTTCACCTGCCAGCTATGCTAGTTCTCCTTGATTACTTTCCTACTGCTGTTTTCCCTTCCCCTTGCCTTCCTGTTTAAGCCCGAGGGTGCGTCGCTCAAACACAGTGCTCAAATGTGCACAGTGCTGCTACATCCTGGTTTAACTTCTTTATTCTTCCTGTAAAACCCAGTGCGCAGTGTGCACACCCACCTAGGGTGCTAGGCAAGTATAGACACACACCCTAGCTTAGCTGTGCTAAGCTAGGAGTAAACCCAAACCACAGGGCTCCAATCCGCTTACAGTATGCCTGACACCCCCCCATGATGTCATCTAACTCCTAGTCTTCCACCAAACTATTCCTACTCTTACACTGTTGGGACCTGGCTCACATGCTAGGGAAAACTGGGACTCACTATCCTTCCCCATATTTGCATAGGATTGCCTGCTAATGCATAGTTACATGAATCACACTGAGCTTCCCCCCTTAGCAACTACTACTCACTGGCCAGGTTGTCTTCTGACTGCCTTTGACTTGCATGGCAGAACAGTGATTTTAGTTATAATGCTTATTTTAGGTTTATTTTAATATTTCCCCCCTGATACCATTTGTGCGCTGCTGCCCTATGCTTAAACAGCCGAGATCGGCTAAAAAAAAAAATTGATTTTTGTATTTTGTTAGTGTTTGCAATGCCAATGGCCTTATACTTGGCCATTAGCATGCTTGCTACATGATATGCAGTCTTTATTTGGAGCTGTCACAGCTCCGTTTTGGATTTTGCAGGAATAGTTGTCGCCTCACAATTAGATGTTGCCCGTTCGATTCTCAGTTAGAGCTTCTTCTGTGTGGCGACATGCGTGAACGGGCATTCCTTCGTTGAAGGTTGTGCATTAGGCCTGGCAAGCCAGCATGTAAAACTCTACTGCCAATCATTAGCGGACCGGAGTTCCGCTGTGGTGACCCCTAACCGGGAAAAGCCGAAAGACACAAACAAACAAATAATCGGTTACTACCCGACTACATTTCTGCAGCTAGCACTAGTCCTGCATGGATGGTTTCAAGCTTCCTGGATTGCAAAATCACCTCATTTGCATAGCTTTCTCCTGCAAATGGGGTAATTTGCATACAAGGGCTTCGTCCATGCAGAATTAGTACAGAAACTCTCATGCACACCCCTGCAGGCTGTTCCTGGATCACACAGCAGACATATTGCCTGCTTGAGCTCCTGCACCGATCTTGCATGCCGTGCAAGCTTTTGAGAATCCAGGGGATTATTTCATTCTTAACCTGGATTCCTGAATTTTTAGACTTGAAAGTGGGACATTCATTTGGAAGTGAAAGGGCGCTTAGAGCACTGAGGAAACCTACTTCTAACTCAACAAATACTCCACTTAGATCCATAGTTATAAATTTCCTTTATTTTTTGGACAAAGAACTAATATTAAAATCTGCTTGAAGAAAATCACCCTTAAAATACAATCAAAGCCTGAGAAGGTTTGACAATGATTATTCTTCCAGAATACTAGTACAAAGGAAAAAAGTCTGGCCAGTAATAAAACTGTTGAAACAAAACAGCATTAAAGCACAGCTGGCCTTTCCAGCCAAGATAAAAATACTTTTTACCAATGAGATGAGAATCTTTAATGTCTTAGAAGAAGCTACTATATTCATCAAAAACAACAACATAGTGTCTATCACAGTAGAAATGGAATGGATGGTCTCTACTCTTAAAATAATAAAAGAAACAAATCCTTGGACTGATGCTAGAAAGAAGAAACAAAAAACTGATTCCAATATAGCTGTCTCCAAAAAATAACTCTTACAACTACATCTCTCAAAGTATCAGCTGATATGGTACATCACTTCTCATCTGTTTTTATTTAAAAAAGGAGGGTTTCTTAAACAACTGAGAAACAGTAATGATTTATTCAGAATGTTCAGTGTCCAATAATTCTTCACAAACAAAGGTAGGTCAAGATGGGCTACTATTTACATTATATATAAGCCAAACAAAGCAACATATAATGCAAACATAGAAGTTTCTATTCCCCTACTTGAACTCAATGAATACTTATATTGTTCATTTTCCATTGATTTTACTTATAATAGTTTAAATAAATAATTAAATAATTCAACAAGGTACCATTCATCAGAGTTCAGACTCAAATGTAACAAATTAACATCATATATAACAGCAGTAACAGTAGAGTGTTTTGAAAAAAAATGCTGTCATGGAGACTAATGCCTTCTTCAATTAAAGTATGATTTAGAAATGTCATGTATATCCTGGTTAAATAATAGTAGCAAGCTCTTAGTACAAATGTCATCATCATTCTGTCTAAAAATAGTTAATATCAATTATGGCAGGTATCACAGCTATGAGTGCTATTTGATCAATCCTGATATGGTGTGCATGCAAGCAGCTGTGTCTGGTAGCTAGTACAAATGTCATTATTATTCTGTCTAAACATAGTTAATATCAATTATGGCAGATATCATAGCTTCGAGAGCTGTTTGATTAAAAGCCTGACATGGTGTGTGTGGATGCAGCTGTGTCTGGCAGTTGTATGTTGCCATTTTCGTCTCCTGGAAGCTGTGGGTTGCAGCTTGTGATCGAGGTTTACTGATGCTTGTGTATTAGGAAGACACATTTGTTGTTTTAGCCTGGATCCAGGGGAAGGGGGTGGATACAACTGTGATTTGGGATATTTTGGCAGAGAATAGTTTGTTTATAGATCTGCTGAGTGAGAGGTGGGAAGGCTGGAAGAATGTGTTGTGGAGGCTTGTTGGGAGGTTTTTTTTTTATCTTTTTGCTCTGTTTTTTCTTGGCTGCTGCCTCACTGAAAGGGAGGGAATTGAGGCTTGACGCTGCAGTGAAGTGAAGCTTTGCTTAAGGTGCATCATGAGCCTCTGGTATGCAGTACATAGATACACTAACAGAAACAGATGCTCCAGGTTACTATGGTAATGGAGACAAAGTGACAATAATGCTTAATGGCTCTGAGGACCCTCCAAGATGATTCTCGGCAATTAAGTTTTTGGTTTAAAAAAAAAAAATATATATATATATATATATATATATATATATATATATATATATATATATACATAGATGGCCTTAGGCATAGGCCAACTAGGCGGCTGCCTAGGGCACTGCTGTAGCAGGGGCACTTTGCCAGTAATTATTTGGTGTAGGTAGACCAGGATGGGGGCACTGGGTAGTGTTGGGGGGGGGGGCACCATGGACACCAGTTGACCTAAGGCCACTCCTGTATATATATATATATATCTATATATATATATATATATATATATATATATATATATATATATATATATATGCGTGTGTGTATATAATAAAAGGGCTACTTTAAACCACATGTACACATATTGATGGTGTCCCAACACTTCGTTTAGCTCATTAAGTTGATTCTTGATAAAAAAATAGTAATAAGCACAATTTTATATTTAAAATGTATTTTGGTCCAAACACATTAAGGACTTACATAAGAGTGGAAGTCTGAGTTATTGTGAAAGACTAAGAGCACTTGCTTTTGTGCAGTACCTTTTGCAGTGGTCTGGGAGGTGAGCTTGCATGGACGTGTTGGGCATATGAGGATAGCTGATTCTAAGGGTGCTTGGGGTTGCCGGGAAGTGCTAGAGAGTCATCAGATTTTCTTCATGGCGATATCTGTGTGAATGGAAGGTGTGTTGAGTGATTCACTGGCAGAGTGGCCACGAGATGGAACAGGCTGGTAAAATGGAACAGGACAAACATTGGTTTGGATATTTTAAGAACAGCCTGGATACACACCACATGAACTAGTGAATGGTATTCTGGCAAAACTGGATGGGCATTGTGGCCCGTGCTTGAAGTTCTGATATGTGTGTGTATGTAAGGATGGAAATATACTTATAACAAATAAGAAACTAGAAGGGTCTCATAATTTAAAGTTTATGGACTGTATAAACATGCTTGGAAGGAGCTAATAATAAGAATGAGCATTACAGCTTGTGGTCTCTCAAATAACTAAGCAACAGCCAAAAAAAAAAAAAGCACAATAGTTATGTAATGTATGATTTTAGTAAATCTAGACATAAAATATATAATCATCATATAAGATGAAGCAGTCTGCTGAATTTAGATATTAAAGACAAGATTTAATAACATGGGCTTGTGTATAATAACTCTACTGTGTAAACTTGTCATACATGACATACACTACATTGAACACCAAGAGAAAGCATGACAATTTTCTTATATAAGTAAATATGCATAACAAGTCATGTAATTGCTTTAACTTGCATTGTAGTTTTTGTAACCCATCTTAACCATATATAATACTTAAGTGGTTACCAAGGTAACTAATGTTTTATACATGACATCAAACTGACAAAGTTGTTCAAGAGAAGCAATAGAAGGATGAACTTGAAATGTCACAGAATGTAGCAATCATATACTGACCAAATAGTATTAAATTGACAGTAGACACTCAGTTTAATAACATGGGCTTGTGTTTAATAACACTACTGTTTTAACATGTCATAAATGACATATACTATATTGAACATCAAGGGGAAGCATGATGATTTTCTCATATAAGTAAATGTGCAAAACATGTCATATAATTGCTTTAACTTGAATTGTGGTTTTGTAACTCATCTTGACCATGCATAATACTTAAGCTGTTACCAAGGTAACTAATGTTTTATACATGACATCAAACTGACAAAGTTGTTCAAGGGGATCAATAGAAGCCTGAACTAGGAATGTCACAGAATGTAACAATCACATTCTGAACAAATAGTATTAAATTGACAATAATCACTCAGTTTAACCTTTGCTGATTATACAAAATAGAATGTTTTTCTGATTATACAAAATAAAATGTTGCCATTTAAATCTAAAAACTTTCAGTAAATACCATAAAATGGCAATTTATGAGAATGGAAAGGGAATTTGTAATCATTAATCACAATAAGGGAATTTGTTGTTTTTAACCTATAATTTCACTCATTTTATAATAAGAAATGGCAGATATGAAAATCCTTATGTGTAGGAAATGGGATGAAGAGGGATGCACTGAAAATTAAAATGCACTCACTTTTATCAATGTTTGCATAAAACAAACCTGATGCTTTAAGTAAGTTAGCAACAAACAAAGTGATTACTTAAATGCTGGTAAACAATGAAATATAGCTTCTAATATATCCAGTAAAATTCATTGCATTATAAACATTAGGTATAAATATTATTATCATCTATTTATATTAAGTAATAAGTTTTGAAAGACTTCATCAATATGGATGAATATGTTAAACAACTGTGTGCTATAATCTTTTACTGAGATTTTATATATGATACAGCCTACTTTACTATGATGGAATTGCTTGTCATCTATCTTTCATGTAAATATTAATTGCTTATACAATAAGTAGACATTTATATTGTATTAGAAGTGTGTCTAATCTACAGTAGTACTATATCTGTTCAAAATAATATAAGTATTGCTTATTCCTATTACAAATATTCTCCATATGATAATTCATCAATTTATGGAGCTCAGATGTTCTGGATTGCCAAGGTATGAGTGACAATCTGATGGACTTAGGTTTATCCATCAGATTAGGAATGATTTTCATGCCATGGATAGTGTGGATCTTAGTTTTGTTAAGATGTATTAATTTAAATTTGTTATTTCACAAAAAAATATTTTTAGTATGCCTGACCAAAACATTACTTTATTGGTAAACACTCGAAGTATAAAACTGATAATTTCCTTTAAAAGCTCAAACATATACTTTATAGTTATCAGAGGAAAATGTTTAATAGTCACAGTAAAACAAAAAAATAAATACCCCCAAATTCTGTATGTCTTGAATGATGTGCAGGATCAGTGCAGGAGCTCTAGCAGGTAATATATCTGCCATGCGATCCAGGAACAGCCTGCAGGGGCATGCACGAGCGCCCCTGCACTAGTCCTGCACAGACTAAGCCCCTATATGCAAATCACCCCATCTGCAGGAGAAATCCATGCAAATGAGGTAAATTTGCAATCCAGGAAGCTTGCAACTGGACTCGGTTAGTAACTAAGTACATTTCAGCAAAATCCAAAATGGAGCTGTGACAGCTCCAAATAAAGGATGCATATCAGTTAGTAAGCATGCCAATGGCCAAGTACAAGGCCATTGGCATTGCAAACAACCAAAAAAATTAAAAAATCAACTTTTATTTTTTTTAGCCGATCTCAGCTGTTTAAGCATAGGGCAGCGGCGCGCAAATGGGATCAGGGGGGAAATAACAAAATAAACCTAAGTTAAGCATTCTAACTAAAATCACTATTCTGAATACAACAGGATACCAATATGTAGGACTCCAAACAAAGAAAACTGCCACTGAAACAATCCTTTATTCTAGCACCTCAGTAAGAACACCTTCATGGAATCACTATTCTGCCTTGCAAATCAATGGCAGGCAGAAGACAACATGGGCAGTGAATAGTGGTTGCTAAGGGGGGAGGCTCAGTGTGAGACATGTAACTATGCATAAGAAGGCAATCCTATGAAAATGAGGGGAATGATAGGGAATCCCAGTTTTCCCCAGCATGCTAGTCAGGTCCCAACAGTATAAGAGTAGGAATAGCTTGGTGCAAGCCTAGCAGTTAGCTGACATCATGGGGATGTGTGTCAGGCACACTGTAAGTGGATTGGAGCCCTGTGGCACAGGTTTGCTCCTAGCTTAGCACAGCTAAGCTAGGAGTTGTGTCTGAATCTGCCTAGCACTCTTTACATTGCCTAAGCGGGTGTGCATTCTGCACACCGGGTTTTAAAGGAAGAAGAGAAAAGTTAAACCAGGAAATAGCAGCTCTTTGCACATTTGAGCACTTTATGCAGTGCACCCCCGGGCTTAAACAGGAAGGCAACGGGATGGGAAAACAACAGTAGGAAGGTAATCAAGTTGAACTAGCATAGCTGGCAGGTGAAATGTATCAGAATCAGCCAATTACACAGGCAGCAGACCAGCCCAGCTCAGAACACTACTATAAACTATGCAAACACCTTCCCATCTGTTTTTTCCCACACTCTACACCACCGGTGTATACAAGCGGGAACTTTTAACAAACAAACCTACAAAATGAGAGGGGTTGCAGCAGGCAACATAGAACAACATGTGCAAGTGGCTGAGGGTGGTGAGGATATGAATGCTGCTGATCAACCCACAGTGAGGGGACGGAGAAGAGTATACAGACCCAGGGTAACCTATCAGGGGCTACATGAGCTGGAGATAGTGGAGTGCTATAAGGTGAACAGGGACCTCCTACAACAAATTGTTTAGCTGTGTCGGCCATGCCTGACACACCAAACTGACCGAGGGGAACCCATCCTAGTGGATACCAAGGTATGTGTAGGCCTAGGAATATTAGCCGCAAGTACTTCCCAAAGCTCAACTGGGGATATCATGGGGATCTCACAGGCATCAGCAGTCAGAGTATTCCACCAGTTCCTGGATGCCATGTCAGCACATGCCAGTGAGCACGTATATTTCCTCAACACCTGTGAGGTGTTGGCCAGCAATATACATCTCTCCCACCAAAGATCAAAATAACCTGAGGTAGTGGGTGCTACAGACTGCACACACATATGCATCAAAGCACCACCCAGTGATCAGGGTAGGGCTTACATCAACCACAGGGGCATCCCCTCCATCAACTGCCAGGTTGTCTGTGATGCCCAGGGCATTATAATGAATGTGTATGCTGGCTGCCCTTGAAGCTATCACGATTCCCACATTTTGCATCCGAAGCAGCTGTACCAGAGATTTGCCAGTGGGGACATCCCCTATGGTCACCTAGTGGGTGATGCTGGTTACACACTGGAGCCGTGGCTGATGACACCCAGCAGAAATGTGCACACACCTGAACAAGAACACCATAATGAGGCACACGGACAGACCAGACTTATAATAGAGCATGTGTTTGGGATGCTCAGGTCAGGGTTCCACTCTCTGAACACATCCAGTAGAGCCTTGCAGTACTCACCAGCTATATACCCGAATTATTATGGTATGTGCCATACTACACAATATGATCCTGCAGAAACAGCTGCAGCAGGAACAGCACAGGGCAGGGACACAAAGCCCCTAATCAATGCCAAGGCCTGCACAGGCACAGATTGACTCGGAGGAGGAACAAACTGTGCCTGCCCCAGTAGGCAGATGGAGGCGTGCCCAGTATGCAGAGGCAACAGCAAAGAGACAATGCATAGCACACACACTGACACAGTAAGGGAACCAGGGAATAACACCTCCTCTGACTCGCACATACAGTAAAAGGGATGCCAAACATGACACTACCTGTGCTCAACCATGTATAGGGAGTGTAGATTGTGCATCCGACATAGACAGCCCTCCAGCACCATTTGCAATCATTTCACACCCACAAAGTAAGTCAATCAACCTACCAAGTGCCAAATGAGGTAGAATGTGTCATTACCTGTATCTATGGTATGGATGTGAGCATGCAAGGGAATTGGGTGGCTGAATGTTATGGCAGCAGAAAGTAAACATTCATAGTGGCACCATGAGATCTGTAACACATACTGGAATCACCACAGTAGCAAGTACTGCACAGGATGACAAAATCCACTGCAGGAAATATGCTGGGTGACATGTGTGTCCATATGACTCACATATGCCAGTCAGGGAGGTTCACATGCCCAACAACTGTCTCAGCCAGCCAGACAGGTGTAGACAAATCCAAGCAGAGCCTGTGCTATGGCCTCTGAATAATGGCTATGGGTAACCTCCCCCCAGGCCTACACAGACTACAGCAGGTCAGGCAGTGGAATGTTAGTTCTGAAGGGTAGGAAGTCAGACACTAATATGTAGGGCAAGCAAATCTAAGATCTGTAGTACACCGGTATGCCTTTAGTCAGCATGATATGTAAGAATACAGAATTAAATGGAGTACCTGACATACCAGTACAGTCATAGCAAAAGTGTACAAGTGCCAGTTGTGCCCCCCATCTTACGTAGTAATGTAATAACAGTCAGGTGTGCCCTCCCAATCCTGTATAGAAATGCAGAAATAGTCAGGTGTGCCCCACATTCTATGTAAAAATCCAGTGACAGTCAGGTGTGCCCCCCCCCAATCCTGTGTAGAAATGTAGAAATAGTCAGGTGTGCCCCCCCATCCTATGCAGAAATGTAGTAACAGTCAATGCCAAATGATTGATGGATACCCTGCAGAAACAGCATGCTACCTGTAGAATGCAAAGGTCAGCACTGCAGTACAAACTACCTGGACTCAATCCACACATTCAATACAGATAGTCATGCTGGGCATGCTCACATACAGAGAAATGAAGGCAATGTCAGTCAACAACATACTGAAAGGTCATACTGGGCATGCTCACACACTTAAACACATGAAGGCCATGTCTGCGAACACCAGTGGACCAGGCATATCTGGCAGTCACAGATGTTAGTGCAGACACTCCTCAGTATGCACCACTCATGCTTTGTACACACAGTGGATAGGAATACAGACATATATTTAAAGACAACACACTATAATAAACCAAATGTAGACATCTATAGATGTGTGGAAGAGGGTCACAGGCCAGTCCCACCCAGCACACAGCCAAAGGGCCACAACCACATGAAGTTCAGATGTCACTCACTGCAGATACTAGCCACCAGTATCTGTCAGCATTAAAGACTATGTGGTGCACATGCTAGCTGTGCAACATGACTGTACAAGGAACTAGTCATCTAACAACTGTATACACATACCTGTGAAATATGACCCTGTGTGTGCCTGCATGTGGTGTGTCAACTACTAGATGAATGGGTTATGGCCTATACACACACACTGCCCTCCCCATAGCCCTACTATGACAAGCCTGCTGAGGACATCCACTATGAAATACACCTTTGGGAGAGTTGCAGCCCTGTAATCTCCATGGTGCATTTCATAAGTGTGTACTGCTGTAGTGTGATAAACTAGTTCGGTAGGAGTTCCAATCTCAGACATGGCAACTGTGTGTTTGTCTGTCTGTGTAGAGAGCAATAGTTTTTAGGGTAGTCACACTCCCTGCAATTCAAATGCTCTAATTTGACAAGGCTGCTGATGTCATCCACCTAAAAATACACCTCTGGGAAGGTTATAGCCCAGTAATCTCTGTAGCATGTTCTTTAACTGTGTACTGCTATAGTATAATAAATTAGTTAGGTAGGAGTTCTAATCCCAGACTTGGCAAGGGTTTCTGTCTGACTCTGTGTAGAGAGCAATGCTTTTTAGGGTAGTCACACTCCATACAACTCAAATGCTTTACTTTGGTAAGGCTGCTGATGTCATTCACCTAGAAATAAACCTCTGGGAAGGTGTAGCCCAGTAATCTCTGTAGTTGTGCCATAACTATGTACTGCTGTAGTGTGATATAGAACTTTGGTAGGGTTCTATTCCCACCCATGGCAGTTCTGGATGTTTTGTGTGTGTTTCAATGTCTGTGTAGGGAGCAATGCATTTTAGGCTAGTCACACTCACTACATTTCAAATGCCCTACTTTGGCAGTCCTGCTGATGTCATTCATTGTGAAATACACCTTTGGGGAAGGAGCTCTCCAGTAATCCCATGGTGCATCCTATAACAGCTTCATGCTATAGTGTGATATAGACCTTTGTTAGGGGTTCTATACCCACACATGTCGGTTGTGGATGTTTTGTGTGTGTCAGTGTTTGTGTAGGGAGCAATGCATTTTAACCTAGCCACACTCACATCAATTTGAATGCCCTACTTTGACAGTCCTGCTGATGTCATCCATTGTGGAATACACCTTTGGGGGAGGAGTACTCCAGTAATCTCTGTGGCACCTACTATAACTGCACAGTGCTGTAGTGTAATAAACTAGTTAGGTAGTTATTCTGATCCCAGACATGAAAGGTGTGTGTCTGTGTCTGTATTTGTAACTGGCACCCTGTGTGGAGGTGAGTGTGTAACAACTGGGCCCAAAGTGAAGTGTTTTTGTAAATTTCTTATATGGTGGCCCTAGTATATATCACAATGTCCACCATACAGGGATAACAGATGTGAAATAGCTGAGGGGCTGGGGTGCAAATCCATACACATGCATGTGACATCAATGCCAGGCAAACAAAGTTAGCAGTCCTAGTATTAACCAGAGAACACTCTCAACCCATCTCCCATACACACACACTTGCCTAGGCAACAGTCACTATGTTGGTAGTACACTACATATTGCCCACTGATAGCAACTATGGAGTGATTGCAGTGGCCTACAGATGGTATGGAACCATCTGTCCAATAGGCACATACATTCAGACAGTGCACCTTCCCCATGTTCCCCACTGGGCACCTGCAACACCTGTGGTGCCATCAAATGTGACCAACAAAGGACATACTATGCCTGAAAACATGGCCTGAATAAGACAGATGCCACTGACACCAGGGAATGCCATTAGCATGCTATCAATGTAGGTGCAGGGAAAACCTGTTGTCCTTTACCAGTTCCCACCACATGAGGCTAGGACAGGCACATCTGATGATAATCTGTATACACATGGGCCAGACACCCCAGGTATAGTTCCACATATTACTGTACATGGAGGTGTGCACATTACACACACCGTCCATGTCATGGACTAAGGAACATGTACATGTCAAGCAATGCACAGCATTGGCCCCACACAATAATCACCCAGGTGACAGGATGGTGAATACAATACCCCCTTGTGTTGGCAAATCCAGAAACTACACCCCTGAGCCACAATGCAGACCAATATCATGTGGCCTGATGCCAAGGTATACCCATCACCTAGCCTTGTATAGCCTTCTGGCACAGTTGACCACTACACACCCATGAATCAATGCACCCATGCATGTCAGTACTGGCAGTGTGTGTGTATATGTGTGTGTGTGTGTGTGTGTGTGTGTGTGTGTGTGTGTGTGTGTGTGTGTGTGTGTGTGTGTGTGTGTGCGTGTGTGCGTGTGTGTGTGTGTGTGCGTGTGTGTGTGTGTGTGTGTGTGTGTGATGCATATGTTCACATTCACACTCACTACAACCCCCAGTGGCATACTGAAGCATGCTGTCGGATGTCAGACACCTCCCCATACCCTTTGCCCATATAACATCCGTATGACCCCTGTAGTGCATGTGATACCTGCACAGTAATGTGTTGTGGCAATCTCACTAGTGATGAGTTATATTCCTGGCCCTGTCAAGTGTGTCAATTTGTGAGCGTCCCTGTGAGAATACGGCTGTGTTGACGCTGGCACCTGTTCATGCAGACAGGCACGTGTACTACATCTACCATATAACTACCATATCCCTGTTGCAGATGTCACTCACCATCACATATATGTTTTGAGGGCTCCACAATATGTAACCTATGTGGTGCACCCAATAACTGCATAGAAAGGTGATAGCACTACATAGTCATCAGGGGTTTGATACCCTGTGCTGGTAGATGTGTGATACAAGCATGACTTGTCTTTGCCTTTGTCTGCCTCCCTCACTCTCTCTATGGTTGATGTGGAGACCTACACCTGCTTTGCTTAGGCAACAGCATATGTATTTTAAGTGATGCTAATGATCAGCTGATGGCCTCTGCATGAATTGCAGCCCTCATCTAGCTGATTACATGTGGTACAGCTGTGGTAACATTCCCATAGCCAATTGCATGGAAACACACTCCAATATCTAGGAACATCATGTTGGTGTTGGGCCTTCTCATTCACTGTGAGCAGGAACTCAGTCTGTTGTTTTGCAAACAGCATCTCACATGGATTTGGGGATTTAACTCTAACAACACACACTGTGGAAACAGGGCAACACACAGGAGGAAGATGTGCCTGACTTGACTACAGACTGTAAGGGCTTCTATACTGCATTTGGAGTAATATTGGTTTAACAGTGTGTGTGTGGATATGGCTGTCTTACATGTTTTAATACCTGCCATGTCAGTGCTATGTTTATGAGGAATCCCCATCTGTAAGGTCATCTGCAGACTGGGCAGTGTGTGGTGCCTTTGGTTTCATGTGTTACCCACAGAGCATGTATCTGTGAACTGCAGAAGGTAGTGTGAGGATTGCAGTCCGTAGATGGTGAAAGTTGTGACAGTTACTTACTTCATATCCCTCATAGGACATATGCACGCAACAAACCCTGCCACAACAGTAAATGTATGAGGTTATCACAGCAATATGTCAATATTGGCCCTGTGTATGTGCTTCCAGCCACAGCTCTGTCAACCTTTGTACATACGTCATGCATTGAGATACATGTGTGCTGCACACCATAATTAGTGACATCATATCTGATAACAAGCCAGTGAGATGTCAGACTGCTACACATGTAATGTACAGTAGGGGTTATATTTGATGACATAACCTGGACATTCTGTGGTTGTGTATACAGTACTGACGTCTGTGTACTTATGGTGAATGTTGACAGTGTGTGTATTGTTAATATGTACTTTGGCCTGTGTACAGACTGTCATAGATGTCATTGTTCTTGGTCCCGTCCTATCTGATGTTGCATGCTGCTCCACTGTATGTTACCGTATTGGCTTAGATGTTTATAGGACCATACACACACATGTCCCATACCACAGATTGGCATCAAACCACACTGTGTAGTGGCCCAGTATATGTAGGGTTAGGGTGTGAGTGGCACATATGAGGATGGTGTTGAACAGATAATTCATATACTGTAATATTATGCTAGCTTACCATATGTGGATGTGGCTGTGTTCACATTGGTTGTGGTTAAGCACTTTCACACAGGTGTATCTTACCCTGTGTTGTGACATGCCTGTAGAGCCTGATATATATGCAGGTACATGTGCATTCCCCCATAGGAGATGTAGGCCAGTGTTGAGCCTATCTGCTTGTAGCCTGCACAGTGCTTTGTTACATGCCTAGCAGCTTAGTGTACTTACCCAATGAGATGTTATGTCCAGATACTTGCCAGATGTACTGCTGCTGGGCCTCACTTAACAGTCATGTATGTCAGAGAGTAGTGGGATGCTGTACAAATGTATATCAATATCTGCTTGGTAGTATGTGGCCATGGCACCTCTGTACCAGTAGCTATTATGTGTCAGGACAGACTGGGGTGTGTGAATGCATAACCTACGGGGGCAAATGTATACCAGTCATTATGTGTTATACCCATCTAGATGGCTGTTAACATTCATACTGTCAGGCTTGTTCCACATGTTTTGCACTAAAGCGTTCTGTGTATACTTTTGGATTGTTCAGAGTGTGTCAGAATGTCCACATATATTGGCCAGTATCTGTGCTGTAGTCCACATGAGCATTATGTGTTAGCAGTGGTACTGTACTATGATGTCCTTAGGATGTCTGTCAGTAGCCAATGGCACACATGTAAAAACAACATGTTATCTCCCACACACACACCATGTCTGTGAAGACAATCCATATTACAGTAGCAATAGTCTACTAATATACCTGCTATACATACCTGACATCCCCTTGCACTATGAAGTTGGGACTATAGGGGTTGAGGTAGAGCTACACTCCATGTTCAGGACATATGGTGAAAATATATTTATATATAATTATCCAGATATCTATATAGATATTTACACATATACATATCAACATATATAGATGGGTATGTATATGTACGTAGCTATACATATACACACCCAGATATATCCATATACAGAGCAATATATGTCTACACATATACAGATAGTGATACATATGCACATATACGTATGGATATCTACATTTATATTGACAGTAGGTATATCAGAATAGAGATGTATGCACATATAGTTATAGATATCTACATATATACCAACATAACTAGGCATATCTGTACACATAGGATGTGCATACATATATAGCTATATACACATATATCTATATATGCATATATGTATATATACACATATGTATATATACATATATGTGTATATATATATATATATACATATGAAGAGATGTACACGTGACCTTATATATGTAGCACTATACAGATGTGTATACAGACATATGTATGAGCATACATGTGTATGTACATGTAGACATATATAGACCTATTATATGTATATGATCATATTCCTGTCATGAGTAAACATCACGGTTGTGTATACCCTCCCACATGTATCTCACCATATGTATCTGCTATGTGCACATTATGATAAAACAACATATGTGATGCAACAGTCATATTAATAGCAAGGACTACACAATTTTGGAACTACAGGAAAATGTTCAATACTACTCAATATGTGTATTGACAGCTATATTGGTAAAACAACAACACTCATCACAGTGGTCATGGTGTAGTGGTTAAGTATTGTGACTTCAATGTAAAGGTTCCTGGGTTCAAGTCCTGCAAGGGCTGTTCATTCTGTTGCTGGGCAGAACAATGGCTGTTTGATACAGAGTGGTTAAGGCAGTTTTGAGCAGCTATAAGTGGGCTTACATGGGTTTGCGTGAAGCTAAGTGGTGCTAAGCTATGGGTAAACATACAGGCACTTACACAGTGTAGGCAGCACTTATCAGTGCACAAATCAGCTTAGCTGTTATATTTCTGCAATGTTGATACTTGCTAAGCATAGGTAACCAAGGCACACAACCCAGTCTGATAACCTGTGATAAGTGTATGCAATGCCATGTACAATAAATGCACCTATGTGCTGTCATTACAGTAGCAAGGGGTGTGAATGTCATGTGTGGGACACAGACATATATGAGGCCTGCACAGCACTTATATCCATGTGAATGTGTTGCGTACAGGTATAGTAGCCCAGGGTATGTGCTGTCACACTGGCATGTAGTGTATCATGGCAGTACTACTGTTGACAGTTCTAACCCAGGCAAGAGCAGAGTGCTTGAAGTAGTACTGACAACAAGCACACCAGCGAGCATGGCTGGAGACTGAGGCCTCCCTGTTATATCCCTGGTGTGTGAGTTGTGTCACAGTATATACCCATTACTGGTCTGTCAATGCACTCATGCTACTGCATAGCTACCTGCCAAGCTGATGATTGTCAATCCCTGTACAGATGTGCAGATGGCAGATACCCAGCTGGGGTATGTGCAGGCAACCTAAGCTTAATTGATCACCTACTACGCGTGTGGCATGTGCATGAGATGCATATCCTTGTAGTACCAATGTTGGGGTATACTATGGGTTGTATCACAGTTGTGGCCAATGTGTGATGGTGGGTATGGCAGAGTGTCATCATGGGTTTCAGGGAGTACAGTATCTAGTGGGGGATGTGGGTGCTGTGTACACTGTTATTACACCAAGGTACACCAGGTATATGTCCCATTTACCACATTATGGTTACCAATGTTACCATCAATCATACAAGTAACTGTTACCACAATCCAAGCCAGTTATGCATGTGATGTGTAAAGCCTACCTGTAACACATTGTAGACATGGTCAAGTTAATTAGCAGCAATAGGCCCTGGTATCTCAGATTTGTGTCTGGCTGTTATGTGTCTGTATATGCGTATATGATGGTATGTCACACTACGTATCATCCAAATACACCCATTACATCCCCCATTAGCATACTGTACATGTTGGGGGATGTTCTGCATGTACCATGTAATCCGGGACACACCTCATCCTAAACGCTGTGCGGTGTGTGCAGTGTAAGCCACACACATCATTATCACAACATAATGTGTGGATATGCATGCACACAGTTCTGCAATGTGGCTGCCCTACACAGGTGTTTATGGACAGCTGCAGACCATACCTGGCAGGGTGTGCAGTTCACTGCCTCTGGTCACAGACATGTGGACTGTGCCTGCCAGGGGTTCCACGGGAACATCCAGGTATAGGCCTCGATGTGCTACGCTCACCTGCTGATGACATTTGTCTGCTGGTACCAGGTCCCTCCTGGGACTGGCAAGGACCACGTGCAAGTTGTCTGCTGTGATGTGGACAGCACACACACCCACACTGCTGGGGCTGCTACGGCCACTATGGGAGCCCCCTGGTGTCCTAGCACATCCACATTGACTGCCAGCTGTTGGTGTTGCTAGACCACATCCAGTCCACGTGGGCCTCACCGCATCCCCACCACACGTTGAAGCACGAACACACAATGGCCGATGAGGGCCATCATCTCATCATGCCATCTATCCGTGTGCTCGGTATAAGCACAGATGGCACCCAACAGTTCATAGAGGTTGTCACTTTCAGATGCAAGAGCAGCCCTCTGCAGCCTCAAGCTCTGTCTGGTGTAATATTCAGTACGTGCTTGCACCTCCATTACACTCTGAAACATGCACCTGCTGGTACCAGCTATGTCACCTATGCCAGGGGCATGATGTCCAACAGCCCTACCATGACCACCCTGGGACATTCGCCTATGTGGTGCCCAGCTGGCCATCTGGCTATGCCTGCTGTGACTGGACACAGTAGGCATGGTTACCACACTTCCCTGTGCACTGCCACCAAACACCAGTTGCTCCTCCGCTGTGGCCACTGGTGATGGGGTATGTGTAGGCAGTGAAACTGTGTGCTGGGTTGGGGTGGCTAAAAGGGGGATGTCAAATGGTGCAGTGTTGGCCCCTGACAACCCCACTAACAGTACTATCATCATCTTTGGTTTCTGTATGGACACCAACATCAGATTGCATGCAAGAGAGACCCTGACCCACCTTGCCACTTGTGGGGGAAAACAATAAACGCACTTTAAAACCTGTACAGCATTGCCTAACTGTACACACACAAAAACACACACACACACACACACACACACACACACACACACACACACACACACACATGCACACCCCCGTAATAACTACCTATCCATGGCTTTACAGACAGTCCCATGTATATGTCCATGTGTTACCCCATCCTGCATCACACTTGTTAACATAGACACATTGATACCACTCATTAACATCACAGTCCTCTAAATGCCCACACAAGTGGCCACAATGCAAGGCCTGTTGTAACTTTACCTGCCTGACCAGTGTGTAGTGGATTTACATGGCCTCATTGCTGTCATTCAGTATGCACCCTCTGTATGCCTGGAAATGAGTTGCATGGCCCCTATATGTGTGGGCTACTATGTTGTATCCATAATATCTTGTACTGGTGTGTCATATGTATCTAATGCTCAGTACATGCCAGGTATGCTGCTCCTTTAGCCTATCATGTGAGAACTGTAATATATGGATACACTCCCTGGTGTTGGCTAGTACTTCCCCAATGCATCTGTAGAGCAGAATACGTGGGTTGTAGGTGACCTCTCTGCTGACTGCAATATTAAGGGTGTACCTGGTGTCTACCTTCCCTCTGGATGCCTGTTCCATGCTACAGACCATATTATACTATTTGCTGTCCTGTGATTACACACATGACAGGTATTCCTGGTGTGTAATGCGGCAGTCCATGTCCATGTACTGCACAGACCCAAAGGGAGGTACAGCTGTATGAACACCCCACAATCACACATGTGCATACATGACCACACACGCAAACACACACATGCACACATGCATCCTACATGCATCTACCTCCCTCCACTTCACCAGAGTGACCCTGCAGACAAACTAACTAACCAACAGGATGCACACACACACACACACACACACACACACACACACACACACACACACACACACACACACACACACACACACACACACACAGGTGAGGTTGCACAATGATAGTACATACACTCCTCCAGGTGAGGTTGCACAATTATAGTACACACAGTCCTCCTATTATCCATCTGCCAACATGCAGAACATATGATACAGAACAGTGTGTAGTTCAGGTATAATCAATTCATGCTAGCAACAGTATGCATGTGTGTGATGCATGTGCTGTGTCACTAGGTGATGCCCCTACCCGTGGATACCACTGCACCCATGTACATAGTATTGCTGAGGACCTGTTCTGAGCCATGCCATGCACTGTGCACCCCAACTCACAGGTGTACAACCCATTGCAGAATGTGTAGTACTGTGTCAGTTATGTCAGCTTTACTTCTCACAGCCCCTATGTTTTTCAGCAACACCTACCAGGGATGATATGTGGACAGTTGTCATTGGTGAATCCCTGATGCCTGATTTACAGCTGTCAACATCAACAAACCATGTATGACCACTGTAATACTCTTACACTGACAACCATCAGAGCATACCATGGCTATGGGGGGGTTTACACACCTTTATTGATTCTACACACACATCCTTGATCTGCCATGGGACCACATCACCGCATATCTTAGCAGTACACAAGCCTGATATCTGACATATGTCCTGTACTTTCACATGTGGTGTCTACAGATTGTGCTAGGTGTGCAGCTGCTGACCACAATGTATACACACCATGTGGGCATATGTGTACACACCCTTCTCATGACGGATTATCACACCTCTTGTTGTGTGTACTGCAGCAGTCACTGCTCCTGGCAGGGGTATACCAGCGTGGGCCATCTGCATTTGCCAGTGTATGTTCAGTCTGCCCTACACATGTCCACCTATTCTATATGATTGCAAGGTCTACTCTTGTGCACAACCCATGGTGTTCACACACTGCCGTTACTATTGCTGTGTGGGTAGGGTTATGGCTGCTACAGGTCCTAAACCTGACTATGTGCAGATAGAGCCATTCCTACCATCCTTAAGATCCCTGCTGCAGTGCACTGGTGTGTCATGCTGAGACCCCCCTCCTTCATCTTTTATGCAGATGCATGCCAAGTAAGCCCTACACGTGTGTGTCACTTTGCAGTGTCCCATACACTGAACACCATATGTTGCAGCCTAGACCCAGCTGATAATGTAGACTACTGTAATGCCTTATGCCATAGTGCATCTCTGCAGCAGTTGCCATTGTCCTACAGGTATATACACTGGTGTTGCACTGTATATGAGTGTTGTTCCAAACATGTCACTACTGTAGGCCATGTCTACCACCAGTATGTTACTCTCTGTGGACACATTCTGCAATGACAGGATGTTAGTTATCATGCAGGTGTCTGACATACTCTTCCAATACTCCATCATGGTCACCCCTGTGAGACTGTGCATTTCACAGCAACAATACATGCACATGTACAGCATGCATTCACAGTAGGTGTGTTAGATGTGTGCATGGAATATACCATCACCATTACATGCCCAGTGTGTTGGCAAGCATCTACATAAAACATACTCACCAGCTACAGGCTGCTGCCTTGGTGGTATCCCAGAGGGACCAACATAAGAGTGTGAGAGATGCAATGTCAGTGGCCACACCTGTGGCAGTGCTACAGGGAGGGTGCAGTACTACCATACATCAACTGTACATCCCCATGATACTATCACATCTGGGCATCTGTTTATCACTACAATGCAGAAACACAATATATCTATGACATGTTAGATATGCATGATCTACCTGTACCAATGTGGATGTATACACAACAGTGGTCTACTGATGTGACCTGTTTCCTTACCTGCATGCTCCTCGGCCGGTGTGTGGGAGACACCCACCTCCATGAAGGAGTCCAGTTGTTGTTGGCTGTCCAGACAGGCAGGTGCCAAGAGGCTGGCCAGGAGCTCCTCCGCATGTGTCGGGGAGGATGGATGGCATGCCCCCCCCGTGGCAAGGTGATCCCCCTGGGACTGCAGCAGCATGCTGATGCTGGACCTGCTCATAACTGCGGCTGTGCAGTCCAACATCATTAACCCTGTGAACTATGTCATTCCACAGGGCAGTCACTCCTGCTGCTCATGTGTGGCCCTGCCAGACATCACTGGATAGTGCTGGATCATGTGTGCTGTCAACACTTCATTCTCTGCATGGGAATAGATGGGCAACCATGCATATGCCATCTTGGCTGAAAGACATAAAGATGGAAACAGGTCTGAACAACTCATACGACAAGGATACCACAGTTCAACAGTTCATAATACACATCTCTGTCACCCCCCACCATATCAGCTTCAGCAAACCACAACTCATTATGTATGGCTACAGCTTACCTACCGGTTGGACAGATATTGTATTGTACAAAACTTTCTGCTATGTGATTGTAGCCATGTCCCCTGTGTGGACACTATCATTGCTGGCCTGTAAAAGACTATTCACCTGCATGCCATTGTCAGGGCCACTTAGGTTCCATATATGCCAGTGGTATGGCTGCTCTGAGATTGCTGCACATCTAACATTCTGTGTTATCAGGAATATCTATGCATGCTGTTAGAAATGTACCGGGATTGTGTAGACGATTATTACCAACATATGTTCTATAACAGTGACACAATTACATGTATATGTTCTATTGGCCAGCAGATCCACCTCTCCAAACCAATCTTCCCATGATACCTGGCCACATCACATGTGTGTCCCAACCTGGGGCCTCCTCATGTACTATTCCAGCAATACCATCAGGTGGAACCACCCAGGGGATGTTGCCACCCTCAGGCACACACAGGCATTTTCCTGTCCCCTGAGCTCAGGTCTAGGGACTGTTCCATACCAGGCTTCACAGACACTTGAGGGATGTGCTACATCAGTCTGAGGCACCCAGTACACATTCACAGGGCCAACATGCTCCTCCTGCTCAGCTTCCAGACCAGGCACCTTCAGGATGTGGATTGCTGATGTGAGTAGCAGTGGGTGGAAGGCTTGTTCCCATTGTGCCCATATTGGGGCCCATGGGGCATCCATATCACAGACCACACACACCATCCATGGTGTTTACCCACCACATGTGTCACATACCACCCCTGTAGACTGTCCTCTATATCTACCAATCTTGACCACCTCCACATGTGTACCTGCCATACTTCCCCATTTTCCCATTGCATACTTCACAGATGGGGGCAATTTAGTCCAAACAAGGGACTAACATGTGACATACCCGTCCATGGTGCACACACTGCCAGCTGTAGATATCTGTGTATATTGCTATGTGTGCTGGTGCCTTGCACATCACATGCATCACTGTGGTAGTAATATAGGGGACATGTCTTTACATACATATATGTTTGTGTGTGTGTTTTTATATATGTAGACATGTGCATATAGGTATATGTCTATATATGTGTAGATATATGTGATGTATATATGTGCACATATATATGTCTACACATGGGTATACGTATATTTCTGGACATACATGCTGATATACATATATATCTTTATATATTATATATGTGACATATGTACACATATGTACACCTATACGTGGGGTACATTCAGACATCAGCTCCACACTCTCACAACACCTTCCTGCACAGCTGCACTGTTCTGCCTTGCTACAACACAGACAGGTGCCACATATGGACACAGCCTGACATTAGGGGGGTATATGTAGGACCCGATTGCAGGTAACCCTTTTACACACCTATGGCATTCTGACATGCTACATTACAGATTAACCTGAGTGTCCTGCCAGTGGTGGGACATGCCTCCCACATGTCGATCATAATGGCATTATTTCCACCACCAGCTATTGGCCACGTAATATACATACTTCCCATTACACAACACGCACTATGATGGTTTACATCCTGTCTGTCAGTGCTGACCTGCACAGTTGATGGCTATGGCCCACTACTCACAGGAACAGACACTATTGTCCATAGCAGTTGTTCAGTTCAACATCATCACAACACCTGATGGCACATATAAATCATTCCACATCATCTATCCCATTATGATAGACCAGGTACTACATTCTATTACATGTATATGTACTCACATACATGTTGTGGGAATGATGTCTTGTTGACTGACAGCTGGCTAAATGCCTTTGACTGGCTTTTATTTTGAAGAGATTTGTCTTTCTTTCTTTTCTTTTCTCTCTCTCTCTGTCCCTCTCTCTCCAGTAAATGGATTGAGCTGCTTTGAATAGATTGCAGCCTGGCTTTAGTATATGGTGCACATGATCAGGTGATGGCCTCTGCACCAATCAGTGTCCTCCACTTGCTAACTGCATGCAGCTTGCTGTGTAGTACTTCTAATTACCACTGTCATGGCAACCATCTACTATAAATCCCTACATCATGTGGGCGTGGTCCCTTTACCTTTCCTGTGTGATGGACATCCTTCCTGTGTGTGGACATTAGTGTTACAGACAGCAGGTAGCAATACCTCTTACAGGAGAACCGGCATACTCAGGCCAGCTACATATTTGTAGGAGGTTCCAGAACTACAGACAGAGTGTGAGTAGAGTTGTGTTATGCTTTGTATAGTACTGGTGTTACAGGGTGTGTGTGTACATACTGGTTTACCTTGGAATTCAGTCTGTCTGCATAGCTCTCAATTGTGGGCCTATCTTCCTGGTGGCAGGAGGTGTGCCTATCATGTTTTATCAGTCTACCACACAGGTCCTGTGTCAGATATTTCACTGGCAGTGTGTGTGTTGAGTGCTATCAGTACATGGTGACATCCATTTATGTTTCTAACTTCAATTCCCTGACTAAGGGTATGTTGCAGACTATCCTGTAACACCAGTGACTTGCTTAGTGTATGGCAACAGTTTTCCACATATGGGTCTGTGTTCCACCCTCTGTCCTCTACCTACATACCAAGCTTTGCACATATGACATGCTGTCTGGGGTTGTTCTGTAGTGGGCTGTGAGTATATCATGCTGCCATTACTGCCATCAGTGCACTGCTGTAGTATCCCCCACACATACGGTGGAGCTGGGGCCATATATGTGTGGGCTACACCTACACAATACATGTATGGCCTTATGCACTCCAGAGGCCAGTGTATGTAACAGTGGCATATAGCCCTGTATTACTGAGTCTAGGGGGGATGGACCATAAATAACCTAGGCTATTACAAAATGTGGGGGTATCAGGGGTGAGCTGCCTTAAGGTATATGGATGTATAGTATCATACAATTCACCTATATTTACATTACCTACATAAATTGGGTTAATGTAGGCCTAATGCCTCCTGCCATACAGACTGTTCTGTTTGTCAGTGTGCTTGTGATGGTGTCAGTTATGCCTTGTTATGTAACAGTTACATCTCATTTGGTCAACTGAAGTCTTGATCACCTAGTGATTTTGTACAGAGTGTGGATAGAGGCTGCTGAACTATAGACCTGCATTACTTACTGTTGATTGTTTGGTATCCTGTGGCCCAGTCTGTCTGTACTATTGTACAATTTGAAGGGCTTGGCCTGGACAGCAACAGTTGTGAACCTTTCCAGACTACTGTATTAGTATAACTGTTTCACAGTTGCATTACTATGTTTATATGGATGTCAGTGTCTGAACATGGCACATAAAACTGTAATAGTACACAAATAAAGGTTTTCTTTTTCTGCAAACCTGTGTGTGATATTTTACCTCTCTTTTGGTATATGTTGCAGGCAACAATTGTCATTTGCCTAGGTGGCCCATATAGTGTCCAGTTGTTAAGGTTTTAACTGTAGGCATAGTGGCTGTTCCATATTGTGTGCACCTTCTACATATGTATCTTACTGTACATATCTCTGCATGTGTATGTGCAGTCACATGTATATATATATATATATATATATATATATATATATATATATATATATATATATATCTGCATATATGTGTCTGTGTATATGTATCTGATAGGTTCCACATTTTACATTTCCTATGGGAACCAGACTGTACTGCATGATATGTTACCAATACCAGCCTAACATTATACAGGTGGAAAGTAGTGCTGTTAACATCTTGTGCCCATGTCGTGTCATGTCCTGGTTATGGGATCTGCAACACTTGGTAGCGAATTGCAGGGAGGACGTATTTGTCTGTAGGGGGTATACCTATTCATACAAGACGTATATTGTTTGGGGCCCCATTAACGGTGCATGTGGATTTATATGTTTTAGTTAATCTATCATTGTTATCTACAGATGTATGGCTACATATATATATATATATATATATATATATATATATATATATATATATATATATATATATATATATATATATATATCTGCTTACATATATATAACTATGTCCATATATACCTACATAGATATATATCTGCTTACATATATATAACTTGCTGTGTATATGTAGACATATAGGTATATGTAGGCATTTGTTTGTGCATATATTCATATATATATTTATATATATATATAATGTATGTGTGTGTGTGTGTGTGTGTGTGTGTGTGTGTGTGTGTGTGTGTGTGTGTGTGTGTGTGTGTATGTATATCTCTCTACATATATAGATATGTTGTATCTGTTTAGATATTAATATATTTACACACACACACACACATATACATCTAAACATTGGAATGCATTCTCTGTACTGTTGCATGACTTGGCTGGATGATATGTTTTTGAAAACATCAGAGTTCTGTATATCTGGCATGGCTTAGAAGTAAATCCCTTTGTCTATGGTGTGCAGGGTCTTGGGTTCAAGTCTTGCAGAGGCTGTTTATTTTGTTGCTGGGCAGAACACTGGCTATTGGATACAGAGTGATTAAAGCACTTTAAATCAGTTGTAAGCGAGTTTGCACGAGTTTGCATGGAGGTAAGCACTGCTAACTTCCGGTTACAGTTTCTTATACTCTGTTAGCTTCTGAATTGAAAAGGAGTCCTACCATGACTTTGGACTCCTGGATGCACCAGTGCTGTGCCCAAAAGCGCACACCTTCTCCCCTTACTGCCATAGTGCCTGCAAGGGGAAGCTACAACCAGATATGAGATTTATTCCTGCCTCTTTTGTTTAAGTAGGGCCGATTTCCCACACTTTTCCACTATTGGCCAGTTTTGAAAATGCTAAGCTATGTGAAAACTTGCTTAACTAAGATTGGCATTGTTTAAAGGGGTATAACACTGGGCACATTGAGTTAGCTGGCCTACACATTGCTTACACCTACTAAGCTGGCCTGTACAATTCTTAGCGTTGCTTACATTAGACTTTGCATTATTTTTTTTTGGCATTGATTTCTTATTCATTACATCTTATATATCTGCCTGGTATCCATGATTAATGTGTACTTACACTCTATGGGGTCCTTGTGTTTTATTGGGGACTTCAACACTCTATTACAATTGCACCACACTTCTGGGCTTACTGCCGTACTCCAGTTCATATATTTATGTTATCTCGTGGGTTATGGAATATATAACTGTATACTGATTCCTTTCACAGGTTTATTTTGGTTTTACTATGGTGAGTACAGTATAGACATATTTATGCATATGGAAATAAAGATTCTGTGGTGATCATCAAGGGTTCATAGACTGCATTATAAGTAGACTATTCTTGGGAAGTGTATGTATTAAAAAGGACCACACACATGAATGGTAGAAATGAAGAAAGGAGATGAGGACAAATGAAACATGTTAATGTATACCTGATTAGGTTATGTCAGCATACATATACCTCAAATTCAAGACAGTTGTAGCATGATCATTAATAACATATGTAGATAATACAACATGTACCACTGTTTACACCTCCTGTGTGGATATAGTCATATCATCATACAGTTAGTGTATATTATGTGATGGTCACACAAGGGCAGATATTAATGGAGATGATTGTTTGTGATATAAGAACCCTGACATGATTACTGGAGAGGACATTTATCAAGGACAGTGTCTACAATAGGGTGCATGCACAACAACAGTAGACAGAAGCACGTACATTCATGGGCAATATCATAATACCACCATTAATTTCTGTCATTGACATAAAATATGTGATTGTGACTTATTATACAGGTTCTACATGAACACATGTACAACTAATCTGAAAGTAATGCTACTCAATGCTAGAAGTCTAAACCTCAAAATGCACTCTCTCGAGGCACTCCTAAAAATGGAGAACATCGATATCTGTGCAGTAACTGAGACCTGGTTCAAGGCTCCAGAGAGCACCCCTGCAATACCAGGCTACAACTCTTACCACACTTTTCGGCCACCAAACCAGGACCGAAACACTAAAGCTGGAGGAGTGTCAATATTCACCAAGGATATTCACACCACCAGGCTAGTTGGCCAACACAATGTGTCTGAAATTCTCCAAGTGCAACTAACACTAGGTAAGACTGCAATCCAAATTGTAGCTTGCTACAGATCCCCCACCATACCCCAAGATTCTCACTACACCTTTCTTAACATACTGGAAAATATTAAGATAGAACCAAACACCCTAATACTGGGTGATTTTAACTACCCTGCCATTAACTGGGAAAACTACTCATGTCCCAACACCTTTCATAGCGGTTCTTGGAATTCATAAATTCCAATGCCCTGGATCAACTAATCCATAGTCCCACCAGGGGCTCCAATATCCTAGACCTGGTCATTACCAACATGGGAAATCAATGCTCCATACCTATGGTCACCCCCTCGTTAGTCAGGTCTGACCATAAGCTAATCACCCTTAACATCCACATCCCACCCCCACCCCCCAGTAAAGAAACCACCATAAAAAACTTCTCCAAAGCCAACTTCATGCTACTCAAGTCAGAAGTGACAAACTTCATAACGCCCATGCAGACGGGAACTGAAAGTTCAACTGCTGAATCCTACACTAAGGCACTGTACGAGCACATCCAATCATGCATGAATCGTGCCATCCCAAATAGAACCAAAATGCTCTCATCCAAAAAAAGGAAGCCAGTCTGGTGGTCCCCTGCCGTAAACAAACTTTACAACAAAAGGAAGAAACTTTTGCAGAAAAGAGAAAAATCCCAGGATGCAAAAAACTCCCTTACTAGCCTCAGTAAGAAACTGAGATGCCTCATAAAATCCTCCAAAGCTAGTTACGAAAATAAAATTGCCAAAGATTCCAAAGACAACCACAAAGCATTCTATAACTATGTCAAGAATCTAAATGGCAATGCTCAGATCTGCTCTGAGCTAAAACAGAATGGCATTAAATATACTGATCCAAAGGATATTGCCAATATCCTGGCAGATCGATTCAGTGCCAACTTCACCCCCTCTCACCCCCTAAATGGCCCATCTCAATACCGGAAGATTGCCAAATTCCAATAATAACGGCCACACAGGTACAAAACGCACTCTCTAAAGCCAAGAATACAGCATCTATGGGACCAGATGACATCCCGGGCTGTGTACTACATGAACTACAATATGAACTGGCACCTCACATAAGTGTCATGTTTAATCATAGCCTCACCTCAGGTTTCATGCCCACTGAGTGGCGCAGAGCTACAGTTATCCCAATCCACAAGGGGGGATCCACCTTGGATCCCGGAAACTACCGTCCTATCAGTCTGACAAGCCTTATCTGCAAGGCCATGGAGCGTATTATCATGGAACTTATAAACAAAGACATTGGCAACCTTCAAACACTGGACCCCACCCAGTTTGGGTTTGTGAAGGGCTGATCTTGTCTCCTGAACCTGATTGACTTCTTAGAATCAGTCTCCAGAGCCATGGACAAGGGTAAGGTCATCCACACAGCCTATCTAGACCTTGCCAAGGCCTTTGACACCATCCCCCACTCTGGAATCATAGATAAACTTACTAAGTTGGGCATTAATCCCTATGTCACCCAATGGGTTGCTAAATGGCTTACTGATAGAACCCACACTGTAAAAGTAGCCGACTCCAAATCCAGCTCCAGACAAGTGACAAGTGGAGTACCTCAGGGTTCAGTCCTGGGGCCACTCTTGTTTGGCATCTACTTCTCTGAAGTACAGGTCAACACTAAGGGACTCTGGCTAACACAGTTTGCAGATGACTGCAAACTGGGAGCCATTATTGAACCCCCAAATGATGTGGATACTCTACAAAAGGGCCTTACAGAAACAGATGCTTGGTGCCAGAGCCATGGGCTCAAGCTCAATGCCAAGAAATGTATTGTTATCCCCTTTGGGAAAAAACATGTATCCATGAATTACCATATAGGTGGCAGTACACTAAACACAGAAAGTGTGATAAGAGACTTAGGGACACAGGTGGACAGTGGTCTCACCTTCGATAACCACTTCGCCACAACAGTCAGGAAATCCTTCTATGTGGTACACCTCATCATGAAGGGCTTTTCATCCAGAAAGAAGGAGGTCATTGTCCCACTGTACTCATCTCTCATTAGACCCATTATAGAATACAACACCCCATTTGGTATGTACCTCTCAAGACATCTGCAACAACTGGAAAGGCCTCAGAAATACCTCACTAAAAGAATCACAAGCCTAAAGCAGATGCCCTACACTGACCGCCTTAAAAAACTCCAGCTATACACTGTCGCATATCGTCTACTCAGAGGCGATCTCTGCTTAACATACAAGGCCATGTCAAACCCAGAGCTGTTGGGCATGCTACAGTTAAAGAAATCCCAATCCCTCAGAGCTACACGCTCCAGGGATCTAAACCTTGTCATCACAATAAACAAAACATGCTGGAGGGATAGGTTCCTGACCCAGAGACTCCCCAGACTCTGGAATAGATTGCCCATACATGTCAAGCAGAGTGCCTCTTTGGACCTCTTCAAGAGGAACCTTGACAATTGGATGGGAGAAAGGAAATTCACCCCAGGGATCACGTCAGTCACCCTGCTAGACAGGGGTCCAGGAAAGTAAATAATGTGGGAAGAAATAGCCAGGGAATTGTTATGGCTAGGCTTGTATAGGCCCTAGGGCTGATAGCCTAGTACCAACCTATGAACCTATGAACCTATTTACTAGAATGATTATTCAGTAATCTATAAGGGTAATCAAACATACATTCCTTAAAAATTATCAGTTTTTGGAGGTATTAAGAGGGACAGCGTTACACCTGTAGTTTACATTGTGAGAAATTCTGGCTAGCTGAAAGGTTTCCATGACATATATTTGCCAAAATTAATATATGCAAGATAGTAACCCATGCCGTCAATGTTGTCAATGAGCTCTATATTTACCGGGTGCATCACAGGAATATGTATTACACATGCATCTTCTTATTATTGTAGGCTAATCTATTCACTATAAATTCTGTTTGATCTTTATTAATGAATATAACTACTATATCTCTTAATCTTGTGGTGAAAAAGGAAGTGCGTTTTTATAGTCTATATTTAATAATGAAATAGATCTATATGAGGAAACTAACTTATTATCCTTTCCTTGTTTAAGTATAGGTCAGATTACAGAAAATTTCTATAAGAGAGGAATTATTTTTTCACCCTGAATTATCCTGAAAGCTTCACTCAGTAATTTTAAAATATTTAAAGTAATTCTAAAATATTTAAAAGAAATAGACTATATAATTCCATACATAAGGCATCTAACCCTGGAGCTTTACCATCTGTACCTTTTTTCATCAGAGATATTTGTTGATCAATTAGTTTACTAGCAACATTTTTCTTTAAATAATTGTCAATTTTGTAATCATTACAATAATTATTTATATCTTTATTAAGATTCCCATGGATTTTTTTAAATATATTAAGCATTTCCTCTATATCTGAAGTAAGATTATTGTGTGAGGATTTTTGGATATTGTTGATTTTTGTCTTTCTGCTTAATGTCTGATTTCTATTGTCTAATCTAGGTAGATGTTTTTAAGTCAGCACATAATTATGCAATTTTTTTTTTCTAAAGGTATTTCCATTTATGCAATAAAACTGTGTAATATTTTGTCATTATTTTTTAATGATTTTGATGTTATCTAATCTCATTATTTGTTGTTCAAACCTTGCTTTGTGTATTTTGTCTTTTATTTCTAACAGCTCTTTATCCCATTCTTTCATTTTATTACTAGCCCATCTTCCCATTCTATCTTTAATATACATTTTTAAGGAGTCCCATAGTATGACTTTACTAAGCTGACCATGGTCAGTCAAAGATAAAAAAAAATCCTTGATTTGTTCCTTAAGGTAACTCTTAAACTCTTTTAATTTCATCATATATATTAGAATTCTATAAATAATCTGAAATGCCCATACATCCATGACTATATTAATACTTCATACATTACAATCAAGTAGAGGACAAGGAATAGTTTTCAAATAATTCACTTTATTAAGAAATTCCATAGAGGTATAAATCTTATCGATTCTAGTTTGCATCCCATGTGCATAAGAATAATGAGTGAAGAACAATGACTTATCCTCTGCTTTTACTAGTAAATCAACTAAATTATTATTACTAATCCATCTATTTAGTGCTTTAGCTGATCCAAGTATTTTAGCTTTCTTCTGTTCACTTGTATCTTCTATACTATATAAGCATTTAAAATCTACTGCTAAAATTAAGCACATGTACAACTAATCTGAAGGTAATGCTACTCACCGCTAGAAGTCTAAACCTCAAAATGCACTGTCTCGAGGCACTCCTAAAATGTAATAAATGTAAGTGATTTTTAGCCACTCCTGCACCTATTCCAGGGCTTCAGCAAAAATATTAGCTAATGCGTAGAGTTTGCCATTATATTTAATTATTACAAATGTGTACACATTCCTTTGGGATCATTGAATGATTCTAAGACCTTAGGCATTACAATGGATTTTCTCTGAAGTATAGCAGTGCTTCTCCTTATTCTGTGAAAATAAGTGGATGATAGCATTTCATAACCTAAGTTATTCAAATATTCTATATCTTTATCAAGTGAGTCTTTTGCAATAATATAATGTCTCATCTATTTAATTTTAGATATCCAGTCAATGATTTCCTTTTGTTGCCTTTATTTAGTTAATTTACTTTAATGGACAATAGATTAAAACTATCCATGCTGTGAATTTAAAAAGATTTCTTTTGAAATATAATATGACACTTTTATCCATCATATTAATTTAATTATATATAAGGCTCTAATGCTTTCCTCTGATACTATCTTATCATTCCAGATTTTTTTGAATTCTCCCTTTTTATAAACTAAACTACTAAAATTTAAAAATAAACAAAACAAAGGCAAGTCTACAACTATAACTGTATATAATACTAATAAAACACAACCAATCATGGATACCAAAGCTCCTAGTCTGCCTATTGAATACTCAAGCTACTAAGCTATTGCTCTATCTAGCAATCTGAAACTTCATCAAAAAACTATCCAAAAGCTACAGTGACTTACAAATAATTAATATATTATACATAGGTCAAAATAATAACATACTATTAATTTAGTTATATATTTTGCCATTTAAAACTATTCCTCCTATTACTACATATAAGTTTAATAATCTTCTTGTATTAATCACAGACATTGAATAGTCTAACAAATTGTATACTATATACCTATTTATATAATGCTAGTATAAATTACCCATTTAATATTCCTAAATTACTCACTCATTCAACATTATTATAACTAGATCTCTAAAATAAATAAGTATAACAGAGTTGGATCTAAAGACATAAAGGCATCTGTAAACTTACAGGTCACAGGTAATCTTATCATGCTAAACTGTAATGCTAAAGAGAGATCAATGTACATTTATATTTATCATGTCAAAAGGCAAACACATAGGTTCATAGGTTCATAGGTTGGTACTAGGCTATCGGCCCTAGGGTCTATACAAGCCTAGCCATAACAATTCCCTGGCTATTTCTTCTCACACTATTTACTTCCCTGGACCCTTGTCTAGCAGAGATCCCCGGGGTGAATTTCCTTTCTCCCATCTAATTGTCAAGGTTCCTTTTGAAGAGGGCCAAGGAGGTGGTCTGCTTGACATGTATGGGCAGTCTATTCCAGAGTCTGGGGAGTCTTTTATAGTTCTAACAAAAAGCTAGCTCTGAATTAGATTTTAAAGTACAAGTGCCTATATTTCAAAATTCTGTAATTCTCTTAACACATCAAATTTCAAAATGTTTAAAAAAAGTTAGCTTATTAAACTGCTTCGTAAAAATATGTACATTACTGAGGTCAAAGAGAATGTCTTACTATTTCTATGGAGTCAAAAAGAAGAATTACAGTCTAGACTGCATTCAAAAGTTACAAAGTGTTCAGTTTAAATCCCATTCTCCTTTCATGGATTCAGAACATACCGAGAAAGGTTTACTATTAAAATCTCGAGTTGAGATGACTGCAGATGGAAAACACGAAACATGGATGTTCGAATTTCCATCTTGTTGGACATCTCTGTTTTCAAAAGTTTATATCAGCGAATGCATAGTGCATTCGCTAATATAAACTCGAGGTACTGTACTGAGATTGCGGTACAGTGCAGTTTGGAAATTTCATCCCTTTCCTCACTATAGTGTGATCTCGGAGTTGGAATATATAGTTATCAGGGGGTGTGGGGGGGGCACAGCCCACCACAGGGGGAGCAGGGGGGCTTGCCTTCCTGCAAAAATGTGATGTTAGGTATAGGAGTTTCTTTTACCTGAGCTCCTATACAGACATCATGTAATCTGTTTGGCAACAATGTAGAATCTGCTAAATTCATTCAGCTGATTTGACATTGTGCAGTGTTATATATTTTGACTTTCATGTCTTTTATTCGGTGTGTCAAACTGAAATGATTTTTCCGTTCAATATTTTGATAGTAAACCCTGAGAAGTCTTCTTTACTTTCTATCAAAACGAATGTACTGATTCAGCAATAAAACATTCACATTTCAACTTTGACTTATGAAATGAGTTATTTCAGATAGTCTTACCCCAGGATTCATGAACACTCTGTGCAAGAATAAGCTACTTTTGCATGGAGTGTTCTGTGTCTGTGTAGAGCAGCAGCATGTCTTGCATTTTCATGAAGGCATGCTGCTGTACTCTCTACATGGACACAATCCATGTAAGAGTGCAGGGGGCATGTCTGAGCCATGCACAGACAGTAAACATGCCCCCTGCACTCAGAAAGTGCGGTATGGCACTTTCTAAGCCATACTGGTATAATATTAGTGCTTAGTTCTAATATTATGCCAGTAGTCAGTGTCTGCAGACACTGACATGTAAAAAATAACATTGTCAGTGTCCGCAGACACTGAAAATGAAAACTGCAAGAGGAAACAATACAGGGGTTGTGTCACAGCTTCTGAGACACACCCCTTGTATTGCTAAAGCCATATGGCACTTCTGCATACTGCAGAAGCAGGAAATGTGTGCAAATGCACACACATACCCCTCAAACATACAGATATTTGCAGAATGCCAGATGTTAGTCTCATAAGTGTTGTCCACTCCACATATGAGATGGTTGACTGGCAAAATAGTATAAAATCATTAACGAGTGAAATTGGAAAATAATGACAGACAATGCAGTTTCAAACATTGTACCCTTCAGAAAAAGTCATGGTGGGGGGCGTGGCCAAGGATGAACACAGGATAGCAGCAGATTTCTTCAGCTCCACCAATTTCACAGCACTGACAGGAAATAATTTCTTTAAAAATTAATTTATGAAGTAATTTTCTTTCTAAATACGTTTGGAATATCTGTTTCTTGAATAATATCTAAAAAAGAAAGAAAATTTCAATAATATTCCTGTCAGAAAACACTTTGGAAATTTCTCTGTCAGCACCTCTGTTTGAAATGAGTTCCAGTAAGACAAATTCTCAAGATTCCAGCATCAAGAAAGAGCTTCAGTCTCTGATATCTACAATTCAGCAACTTACTACCAAAATGGACAAACTGGATACTAAAATTGATAACTTCAAAGAAAAAACTACAAAACAAATAGATTTGTTACATCTAGACTTGCAACAACAGAAGACTCAGATTACAGGCATAGAAGAGACTGTAAATGACATGGAGAATAGAATCCAAGAAGAAGAAACCAACATTGAGTTTTTGCTGAAACAGAACACACATCTACAAACTAAACTTGATGACCTGGAAAATAGATCTAGGCACAATAATATTAGGATTTTTGGACTGCCAGAAAATATAGAAGGTAACAATATTACTTCTTTTTTAAATACATGGCTCCCCAAAACTTTAGACTTGCCAGAAGCATTTTCTTTTGGTATTGAAAGAGCCCATAGATCCATATCTAATTTTAACTCTAACAAAAAGTACCCTAGATCAGTTATAGTTAGATTTCTATCATCCTATGACAAAGAGATGGTACTTAAATCTGCATGGGCTAAAGCACCTGTTAAAATTAATGAGGCAACTGTGCGTTTTGACAATGACTATTCTTCCTTGGTAATAACTAAAAGAAAAGTTTTTCTGCCATTAATAAGAGAGCTTAAGAAAGCACAGTTTAAAACCTACCTTCTGTTTCCTGCCAAACTAAAAATCTTTCTACCTGATGGCCCTAGAATTTTTGAAGACTTAGACTCTGCATTGCTGTATATCAAAAAAATAAGATTTTGGATAAAATAGAGGAAATGGAATGGGCTAGTCCTTCATTAAAGAGGTTGGCAACAGAAGCTTCTTGGAAGACTTCAGAGAGGAAAAAGAGACTAAAAAACAAATGACTTGTTCTATGTTTTTTCTTTTTTTTCTCTCTCTCTTTTTTCTTTACTATTAATCTCTTTAAATACAGTTACTGCATCTCCAGAAAGCCACAAATATTCTGAAAAAGATTTAATCAAAGTTATTTTCTGTATACAAAGAACTGTTTTTGTTTCATAAATAGTCAAAATATCTGAGGAACAAATAACAAGCTATCAATCAACTTGTTTCTCTTTGTGATAAAGAGACCCAAGGTTAGTAATTTGATACATTTTTTTTCTCTCTTCATGTTTTAAATAATGACATTCTTTTTAGATTAAGCTTTCAGTAAGGGGTGGGGGAGGGCAGGGAGAGAAGTATGATGAAAATATGATATGTGGAATAATAACTTATTAATTCTTTTTAAAAAAAGTATATATGCTGTTTAAATACTGTTGCTAATTATTTTGCCATGATTCTATTGCTTATACTTGTTTATAAATAATCTATCATGATTTAATTACTAATAATTAGAACTAAATAGTAGTAGTAAATAATATGTTTCATATCTATCTTTATTAATATAAACAGCAAGTAATATTCCACCGTATATACTTTTTATAGCTTCCTTTTTTATCTTTTCTCTTTCTTCTCTTACTCTCTTTTTATTTTCTACTCTCTTTTTTTTTTCTTTTCTCTCTCTCTCCTTTTCTTTCATATAAGTACATTTACATGCTTTTGATAATACTGATACATGTATATAATAAGATTTGTATAAAAAATTGAATTGGGGCATAAAAAATTAGTTGTATTATATATTAATAACTGTGGGCTTAGTTTCACTGTCATAGAGACTGTAATAACTTGTAAAATACTTTGCGAAGGTTTTACTCTGTTTAGTTTCATTTGTATTGCTAAATGAATGTCAGTCACTTGCATTTATTAAAATTCCCACCAGAATGTTAAGGGAGACAATTTGGGATGTGGGTTACCTCGTGAATAGTGTCCTCGAGTTGTTTTAAAAGCTTCAACACTCAGAATTCACGCAGAGAAGCTGAATGCAGTCAATTGGAACTTTGACCCCTGAATTCACACTGACACATCGCAGATTCAAGAAGAACACTCTACCAGGAAGTAGAACTGCTGCAAATGCGACTCTGTGATGGAAAATGAACTCTATAACATTTAAATGTGAGTTATTTTTTATAACTACTTACTTATTCACGTTATAATTTATAAAATAAGAAAGTTATAATGATTTTAAATGATTCAGTATCCCATAGTAAGCAAGTGTCATATTTTAGAAGGCATAGAAAGTAAAACATATATACATATGTTTTGAAAGTTTACATGACTGCAACATATTAATGTATGTAAATACTTATGATTTAAACATATATAATACTACAATTCATTTGACTTATCTAACTGACAAGCATAAATATCATTATGATTTTATCTTAGAAGAAGTTATCATGTGACATATTTTAAAGCAGCAGTTCAGATATACAAAATACAGATGGCTTTCTTCACAATGATTTAAGTATATCTGGGAATTTACATAGCTATGCAGTATGATTTGTAACCATATCTATGAACATAAATATTTTATTTAACTGGCAATAATAAGTATGAGAAAAAAGCTTTGATGCAAGTAATTTAAAGTCTTTTAGAAGCTGTTAACTGCATTTCTATGACAGAAAATAGGAATATCCTAATATATGTAATGTCTGAACCATAACAGCCTAAGTTATTGACTCTAAATGAACATAAGAACTTATTTTTACAAACTTTGAATAAATTAATATGCATATATGCCCCCTTTTCTCTCTCTCTCTCTCTCTCTCTCTCTCCCTTTCACTTCTTTTCTTTCTCTCTCTCTTCTCGGTCCTCAATATCAAATTTATTTGAATGCTATTTGATTATAAATGTATTATACTAAATAGATGTACATAGTAGTATGAATTGTTTCTAAAAGTTCCTATTTGTTTATATGATGCTGATTTATCAAATGTTTAGCTTTGTCTTACTAGATAATCTAATTGAAAGAGGTTAACTTTAGTTAATAATAACCAGTATTAAATTAATAAGGTGGCAGCTGAGGTACTGCTGCTTAGGGTAGGGGGTTAACTTTAGTGGTATGTGCTACTCAAAGTTGGAGTTTTTAACTCCAGGCTGGGTGCAAGGTTTAATCCTTATAATATTTTCTTCTGTTTACTGTTGTTTGTATATAGTTCTGACATCCACAATACATTTTATAAACTCATTGTCACTACAAACAAAAACGAAGCTTATACAAAATCCCATAAGAGTTTCAATAAATACAGCTATATTTAAAGGTACACCTAAAGGAGGAGGTATAACATTACTTATTTTGTTAATTGTTATTCTGATTATAAGTTTTATATGTTTTAAAAATGCCAAATGACTTCTCTAAAAGGAATTTCTTTAAACATTAATGGACTGAATAATCCATGTAAAAGGGCAAGCTTAATGAGATACATTAATTTACATAAGGCCAACTTAGTATTCCTTCAAGAAACACATCTCCTGAAAAAGGATATTGATAAATTAGCCACTAATAAATATACAGTATTAGTTAGTTCAGAGCACACTCAGAAAAAAGAGGAGTGGCTATTTTATGGAATAAAAGTATGCCCATACCTAAAACTATTAAGTCTTATGAAGATGATAAAGGAATGTTTTGTATGGTTACAATACAAATTAATGGAAAGACATATACATTAATCAATGTATATTGGATACCAGGAATTGGTATTAATACAGTGAAATACCATCTTAATAAGATCATATCATTCTCTATAGGAGATATTATTTTAGCAGGTGACTTTAATTGTATCCTACATGAAAAAGATACTACTACTATAGGAAAAAGGAAAATTACATCTAATGCAAAACATTTAAAGGATTTTGTTAATTCTTTTCATTTGAATGATATTAATAATCAGATAGACTCAAAATCATTACCATACACCTTTTTTTCTAACAGATATAAAACCTATTCAAAAATAGATAGAGTCTTTATTTCTAACCAGATGGTAACAGAATTAATTAATTCTAAAATCATTTTGTGTCCTATATCAGATCATAATTCAATTGTCTTTGAGTTCATGATAAAAAATACTTACAATGTTCAGATCAAAAGGATACCAGCATACTTAACTCAACTAAAAGACTATAAAGATTATATACTTTCAGAAGTGCAACATTTTTAGACATAAATAATACTCCTGAAGTCTCCATTGTTTATGTTTGGGATGCTTTAAAATCATATCTATATGGACAAAGTATCAGATGGTATAATAATAAAAGGAAATCTTGGGATAAGGAATTATTAGATATTCAAAGTAAATTAGACTCTTATAAGCATAATAATAAAGAAAATATTATGGACAAAAAAGTCATTGAAGAAATAAATAAACTAAATGAGAAATACAAAGAAATTTTAACTCATAAAGTTAAAATAACTTTAGAGAAATACAAGTTTTTGTCTTACTCAATAAGTCCCAAATACTTACATAGACTTAAAAAATAAAACAAAAAGGTTGAATAAGCAAAATCATATTAAAGAAATTTTCTCTCTAAGGAAAAAGAAGAATGTTTCTAGTCTACCAGAAATATTAGATGAATTTAGAAATCACTTTCACAAAATTAATCATAATAACATTAACATGGAACCTAAAGATAAAATAAAAAAATTTATAACTACAAACATGAATAAAAAACTTAATAAACAACAGACTAAATTATTGGATAAAAATATTTCATATACAGAGGTTGTTGCACAAATAAACAAGCTTAAATCAAACAAAGCACCAGGTAATGATGGTATTATACCAGAGATATATAAAATTCTTTCTAAAAGTACATACTCATTAATACAAGGGGCCAGATTCACAAAGCCTCCGTGTAAGAGTTATAACTCTTACACGGAGGCTGCAGTTAAACAGTGTGATGTCAGCATGTCATGCATATGCATGAGGTGCATGAGGCATGCTGAATCACACTGTAACTCTTACACGGTCCGTGTAAGAGAGTAGGGGGCGTGTCCGTAGGCTAAGCCCTGCATGCGGACATGCCTCCGGAAGTGTAGAATGGCTGAAAGTAAACAGCCACGAGAGAGGCCATGGAAATGTAAATAAACACACCACACAACACATTCCCCCACAGACCATCAGTGTACAAAGTGAACAGAGGCTATAAAATGAAAATAAAAACTGTTTTATTTTTTTTAAACCCCGTAAGTGTGTGCTACTGTGTGCGCTCGTGTGCGCGGGTGTGCTACTAGCGCAACTGCAGTTAGCAATCAATGGAAAAGGATATGAGAACTAAATATGCAAAGTAAGCCAAGATGAAATAGCTTAGCGGTAGAGTTGCCGGCTTAAGAGTAGGCAGGCAGGGTTCGAGCTCACACAACAACCTTTTTTTTTTTTTTTTTTTGTAAATAAGCACTAAAAAAGCCCCTGATAGTATTGTACAAATGTAAAAGTATACCCTTTTGTAAAATGGAATGAAATTGAGCATATATATTGAAGTAACACAATAATAAAAATAATTAGAAATGTACTGATAGCTAAGCTGCTGTGAGACAGAGTACCCGTAGCTGCGTAGTGTTTAAAAAGCTGCAAACCTTATGCCCGTTGCTAAGCACCGGTTTAACAGGCTGAAACTGTTTGCAACTAGCTGTGCTTAGCTTAACATGTGTGTCACTAGCCAATTAAGGTTTATCCCAGTGCACACATCCCTACACGGTGTTACACGTGCGCACACATCCTTACACGGTGTGAACTAGGCTGATTCATGTTAAAACGTGCGCACACTGCCTTACACACATGCACACCCATGCAAACCATTGTAAACGGTTTGCAACACGCTCCCATATGTTGAGTCTGCCTTACACGTGCGCACATGCGCGCATGCACGTATTTCAAGAAACTTTGAGTGTAGGGATAGCGTAAACGTTCAATTTCTTGACTTTCCTAGTGTTCTGTTGGGACACACCTCCCTCCCTGAAGTCTGTCTGTCATCTTTCACCTTACATTGCCCTCCAATCTGGTACATTTGTATCTATCCTTCCGCCCCGTGATGTCACCTACCTCTTACTCTGTTCCTCCCCCTTCTCTAACTCTTACACTACTAAGAAAGTGCTCATTACCTATGTGGCAGTGTGATTCAGTATTGTAACCCTCATTTACATAGGATTGCCTAGTAATGACTAGTTACATGTCTTACACGGAGCTTCCCCCCCTTGACAACCACTAAACGGAGGCCATATTGTTTTTGGTCTGCAAGTCCCTCCATTGACATTCCATGTAATACATAAATCCCACAATTGTGGGCTTATAAGCTTCGTTTTTTAATTTTAGGTAGCACACCCCGTTTGCGCGGGTGCGCGCTGCAGTTAAACCTCAAAATCCCGTGAAAAAAAAAAAGTTATATAACATATTTTTGCAACAGTTTTTCATACCAATGGCCACATATTTGGCCATTGGCATGCTTAATGAAACAAATGCACCCTTTATTTGGAGCTGACATAGCTCCGTTTTTAATTTTGCAGAAATGTACTCAGTTGTCAGCTGAGTACATTTCTGCAGCTAACACGTCCATTACACGGACTGGTTTCTGCTTCGTGGATCTCTCAGATACCTCATTTGCATATCTTTGAGCTGCAAATGAGGTATTGAGCATTTCCACGCCCAGTCTGTGTAAGAGACGTGTTAGCTGTCTCTTACACGGAGATTTGGGCTGTTCCTGAATCGGGAGGCTTACACTACTCTTGAACTCCGTGTAAGCCTTCCTGAATCTGGCCCAAGGTTTTTATTTTGGCCCAAAATGAGTTAATAGCTCCCCCATCTTGGCAATACACATTTATTTCGCCAATTTTAAAACCCAATAAAGATCCAACTAGATGCACTTCATATCGACCTATTTCATTACTTAATGTTGATTATAAAATGTTTATGAGTATTTTTGCTGATAGATTGAAGACAATCATCCCAGGCATTATAGATATAGATCAGACAGGCTTCATTGTAAATAGAAATACTTTTGATAATATAAGGAGAACTCTAACATTAATTGATTTTGCAAATAGGAGAAAGAATGATTTAACACTTATTAGTCTTGACATAAGTTCAGCATTTGATTCAGTAAGTTGGGACTACTTGTTTATCTTACTGAAGTGCACAAACTTTTCAGATGCATTTGTAAATCTGATTGAACATTTATATAAAGGAGCATTGGCTTACATTAAGATAGGAACATATGTCTCACAAATAATACCCATTTTAAAAGGTACAAAACAAGGTGTCCACTCTCTCCATTATTATTTACTTTAATAATGGAGCCTTGGGCTAATCTGATCAGAAACAGTACTGATATAGAAGGATTTGATATAGATGAAAATACAACATCTAAAATTCAACTTTTTGCAGATGATGTTCTAATTACATCAGCAGGATCTAATTCTTCTATGCAGTCCCTATTTGATAAAATGATGAATTTTAAAAATATTTCTGGTTTAATATTCAATGAAGAAAAAACTAAAATACTACCTATATATACACAAAAAATGTTCTCATTAGTGATTTTAGTAAATATATACCCAATTCAGGTCAGATAACTTACTTAGGTATAATATTAACTAAGGATATCAAATCTATTATACATAATAATTATAATACCTGTCTTCTTAATATACAAAATCTTTTCAATACCTGGAATAATATGTTTTTTACTATGGAAGAGAGACTTACAATTATTAAAATGATAATATTCCCTAAGATATTATACTTAATACAATCAATAATACTCCCACCTACAAAAATAATTATCAAGAAATTGAATACACTAATGTTAAATTTCTTATGGGCACCTAATAGACCTAGGATTGCATTAAAGAAACATACTAATAGCTGGTCTCAAGGGGGCATTTCTTTTCCAGACTTTATATATCTCTTCTATTATAAAAGTTATTACTTTGTTAATAGATCAGTCATATGTTGCAAAATGGAAAGATTACGGGGAACTAATTAGTATTCACGTCATGAAAATCTCTTTAACACATAAAAATATGATTGTAAATAACTCCATGTTATGGTTACTAAAAGAATTTTGTACTTCACCTATTACACCAAAATATATAGTTAGTTATCCATTAAACATTATTATTAGTTATCGTAATTTTATATTCATGCATCCTAAGTATAAGGAATGGAATTTTATTATATTCCCTATAATGTATACACAAGGTATGCTTTTGTCATCCACTTCTGAAAGAACTCATTTAGTCACAGAAAATGATCTAAAGTACTGGTATCAGTTGCTATCTGATAATAAAGTTAAAAATTTAGACTTCTTAAAACAAGAATTTGATCTGAGAGAAACTTGTTGGTTAGAAGTTCAGACCTTTAGACAACATCTTATTAATAAAATTGATTTAATGTCTATAACAGTTAAAGAATCTATTCCAACACTGATTGATTACTTGATATTAAATTTGCAACATAAAGTTTTTGATAAAGGTAAGCTTTCATACATACATAAAATTATCAGAGAAGAAACTTATTACAGTGTAGATACCTATTGGAATTATTTCACTTCCATTAATGGTGAATCACCAAATCAACAAGATAAACAATATATATTGGAATCTGCCTATAAAACTACTTCTTCCATTATTTGGAGACGTTTTACTTGGAAATTTTTACATAGATCCTTTTATACACCTTTGACGATGAATAAAATAAATAATAAAGACAATCTATGTAAAAGATGTAATGTAGAAATTAATGCTGATTGGGCTCATATGTTTTATGATTGTATAAAATTGAAAGAATATTGGAAGTCAATCAATGATTTTTTGCAAGCTCTTTTATAGATAATTTCATTATTTCTAAATCTCTTATATTATTCAACACTCCTGTTCCTCAAAGTGTTAAAAAGGTTAAGCTTCCCTTGTTATGGTCTATTCTAGCAGTGGCTAGAAAAATAATAACCAGAAATTGGATTTCAGATACTCCTCCTTCGTTTAATGAATTTAAAAATGTTATGACTGTAGTGTGCCATATGGAATTGATGATAATAAAATCAAGATCTACTAGAAAAACATCTTACTATATTATATGGGATACTTTACAAAATCTGTTAAAAAAATCTTAGCTTCAATAGCATGGTATTTTAGTTTAATTAATTGATTTGATTGTAGTGGATGTCTTTGTAAATACTTTGGTTATTTTATTGAATGTTATAACAATTTCTATTTTAATTACTTGTATAAAATTGTTATGATATTTATTTTGTATGTTAAAAACAATAAACTTGTTTTAAAAAAAAAAAAAAAAAAAAAAAAAAAGTCATGGCAATGCAAAGCATGTTATCCTATCAACTTTCTATGCTGGCCAGAGCAATATTTAAAATCTGTCCCTATTTTTCCCCCCATCATGTCAGGCTTTGTCCAGATGTCCTGCCCTAACAGGCAAAAAGAAGTGTGCATACCTCTAAAGTAAAATAAAAATAGAACACAAAGTTAAATATTTTTTTTCTGTTCCCAATAAAGTTTAAGCGTAGCTGAGTGGGTGTGTGTGTCACACATCTATACATAGCAGAGTCTGAACATCTAAAGGAGATAGATTCATACAGCGAAAACAGAATAGTATAGTGGTTAGAGTGCTTGCTTAATATGCAGTCAGTCATGGTTTGAGCCCCAAAACAATCCATTCATTTTCATATGTGAAACATGACCAAATATATTTTCTTATAAATAGGTAATGAATATTACACATTTGTTGACCAGGGTAGTGTAGCAGGTCCAAATGTAAGATGTCAATGTAGTACAGATGTGAAACCCCCACATAAACACAGGTGTTCCAGATAGTATAGCCACAAAATAATGTAATGTAATGAAAGTACATTAAATGAGAATAATAATAATAATAGTAATGATAATAATAAGTAATAATACTAATGATGATGACATTTCGGAAAGTCAGAGGATGCCTGAGGAGTGGAGAAAAAGTGTTTTGGCACCTATCTTTAGGAATAAGGGTGATGTGCAGAGCTGCAGTAACTACAGGGGGATAAAACTGATCAGTCACAGCTTGAAGTTATGGTATAGAGTAGTGGAAGCTAGATTAAGAAGGGAGGTGATGATTAGTGATCAGCATTATGGTTTCATGCCAGGAAAGAGCACTACAGATGCAATATTTGCTCTGAGAGTGTTGTTGGAGAAATACAGAAAAGGTCAGAAGGAGTTGCATTGTGTCTTTGTGGACTTAGAGAAAGCATATGACAGGATGCCTAGAGAGGTGTTGTGGTATTGTATGAGGAAGTCAGGAGTGGCAGAGAAGTATGTAAGAGTGGTACAGGATATGTACGAGGGTAGTGTGACAATAGTGAGGACTGTGGTGGGAGTGACAGATACGTTTAAGATAGAGGTGGGATTACATCAAGGATCAGCTCTGAGCCCTTTCTTATTTGCAGTGGTGATGGACAGGTTGGCAGATGAGATCAGACAGGAGGCCCTGTGGACTATGATGTTTGCGGATGACATTGTGATATGTAGTGAGAGTAGGGGCCAGGTTGAGGAGACCCTGGAGAGGTGGAGATATGCTTTAGAGAGAAGAGGAATGAAGGTCAGCAGTGCTAAAACATAATATATGTGTGTAAATGTGAGGGATGGTAGAGGAATGGTAAGGATGCAGGGAGTAGTTGGTAAAGGTGGATGAGCTTAAGTTCTTGGTATCAACAGTTCAGAGTAATGGTGAGTGTGGAAAAGAGGTGAAGAAGAAAGTACAGGCAGGGTGGAATGGATGGAGAAGAGTGTCAGGAGTGGTTTGTGACAGACGGGTACCAGTAAGAGTGAAAGGGAAGGTCTACAAGAGGGTAATGAGACCAGCTATGTTATATGGGTTGGAGACAGTGGCATTGACAAAAAGTCAGGAGTCAGAGCTGGATGTGGTAGAGTTAAAAATGTTAAAATTTGCATTGGGTGTGACTAGGATGGACAGGATTAGGAATCAGTATATTAGAGGGTCAGCTCAGGTTGGACAGTTTGGAGACAAAGCAAGAGAGGCGAGATTGCGTTGGTTTGGACATATGCTGAGGAGGGATGTTGGGTATATTGGGAAAAGGATGCTAAGGATGGAGCTGCCAGGTAAGAGGAAAAGAGGAAGGCCTAAGATAAGGTTTATGGATGTGGTGAGAGAGGACATGCAGGCAGTTGATGTGAAAGAGCATGATGCAGAGGACAGGAAGAAATGGAAACTGATGATCTACTGTGGCGACCCCTAACGGGAACAGCCGAAAGAAGATGATGATGACTAATGATAATCCATAAAATAACAGCTGAGCAATGCTAAACTGAGCTCAGTTGTAGTTAGCTGGAGTGAGCATTGCTGCAAAATGTATGTTTAGCAAGAATTAGCATAGCTAAGAAGATTTGCACACTAGTTAGCAGGGCTTAGCATCTACCCCTTTATGCACTGCTGACCTATGCTGAGTGGGTGTGCCCAGCCCTTAGCTTAGCTCAGCATATTCAAAACCATCCAATCACAACAAAGGGTGGGAAATCAGCCCTATTTAAACCTCACAGGCAGGAATACAGCTCATAACCAGTTGTAGCTCCCCACTGTAGGCACTATGACTGGTGTTGGTGAAGGTGTGTGCTTTCATTCAGGAGTCCAGCGTCATGGTCAGAGTCCTAGTAGAAAACCCTGACATGAGACTGCTGAAGGACCAGTACCAGGCTCCCAATACAAAGCAGAGGCCAGGGAACATCTTTCCTGTGATCTCACCAGTGCCACTGGCATCCCTCAGTCTAGAGAGCAGGTCCAGCATCACTTTGCCAACTTGAAGCGAAGGAAGATGGAGCTCTTGGACCAGTGGGTCCAAGATGCCCAAGCAGGGAATGCTCCAGGTGTGTGGAAGTATCAGTCACAATAACTGTTTTTCAAAATTCAGCCTGTGTATGTGGAGAGGTATGCATAATTGTTTTCCTTATTACCTGTACAGCTGCAGATGAGAGGGCTGCCAACTTGGATGTCCATGCCAGTAGGCAGCTAAGGCAATACCGCGAGGCTAGTGAGTAACAATCTAGCTTGTAGTATTCAGGACAAATAAATAAAAATGAGTATTATGTCACATTGCAGTATTTAAAAATGGATATGGTATGTAATGAATAAACAAGCTTGTAGGAGAGTAATACTGAAATACAGGTCATATATCAATAAAATTGCAAGTACTTGTGAATAAAAGTCAAAATCCCAGACTGGTTGTGTTTGCTTTGGTATTGTATGAAATGAAATGTGTACAGTTTATGCATAGCAACTATAGCTCTGAAAGCATTAAACAATCAAGGCTCATCTGACAAAGATTGTGGAGTTATAAAACAGGAGATTAACTACATGAGATATTGCATGCACCAAGATCTGATATCTGAAGTGTAATGTTGTGTTAACCAGGGTTTTCTACACTGTGCTATACAAGACATATGTGCTATGCATGAATGTCAGAATTTCAACTTCAGAGTGTACAACCAAGAGAATATTAGAAAGAAAACAGTCAAATAAGATGTAGCAGTTCATCAATAGCTCATTCTGATGAAACACAAACCTGTTGTATTTTTGGCACAAACAGGCACGCCTCAAATTCTGGGAGTGGTAGTAAGCTGTATGCATAATTTCACCCAGGATTTTGTGAATATGTGTAGAATTAGTCAGGTAATGTTAATAGAAATTTTCTCCACAGGTCTGCCAGGTAAGAAAAGGTAGTGGTCACTGTTAGTGGTCACTGCCACCAATAACCAGGGTGACTGATAGAAATCAAGGCAGAGTATGGCATTAGCACACACACACACACACACACACACACACACACACACACACACACACACACACACACACACACACACACACACACAAAGAAACACACATACACGGTATGAGTGCACATATGTAACCCTGACTATTTGAATATGGATAGAAAGAGTCAGGTAGTGTTAACAGAAATTTCCTCCATGGGTCTGCCAGGTAAGAAAAGGTATAACGTAGCTATAAGAAGGCTGTAATTATACACTGTGTACAAACATACCACTGCCCAACCCAAGGCCATAGGTTGTTGTAAAGTGAGGTAATACCTGTAGAGTAATGATTAGAGCAATGATCCTTAAAGTTTTGAGAACTTCAAGCATATACAGTTGTTAATTGACATCTCTATCTCTCTCCTCTCATCTTATCTGCACCAATAATCTAAACACATAAATCAATGGGTATATTTCTCATCAAACCTACTGTTGGGACATATGTCCTATTGTTCTACAATTATTGAAATGGTTTTCTACTAATGTTCCCTTTTCAAATACTATCATTGGTGGCCTGTTGCTATCAATGTAACCTGCATGCCGTTATAATGCCCACTGTGCCACCATATATGCATGTGTTCTGTTTGCTGTGCAACTGTTCCAAATCTGTTGTTTTGGGTTAGTGGGAATACCTATGCATGCTGTTATAACTAATCCTGGAATGTGTTTTTTCATGACTAACCAACATATGTTGTAAAACTGCAACACCATAGCACATCTGGGAAGGCCAATCCCAATGGATCTGCCTGTCCTGGATCAACTGGCCATAGTACTAGGCCCCAGTATGTCTGGGACCTACACCAGGAACTCCTCATCTGCTGGCCCTTCACCACCATTGGGTGGAACCACCTCAGGGGATGGAACTTGCTCCCCTGAGCCTGAGAGTGGACAGGATACTGTCACCCGAAGCCAGGTCCATGGATTTGTGCATAGTGAGCTTCAAAAGGAGTTCAGAGATCTGTTACACCAGCTTGCGGGCCACATGAGGCATCTAGTGGGTCAGCCTGCCCCTCCAGCTCAGCCCCCAACACAGCCACCTTCAGGGCTGTGAAGGTGCAGTGGTGACTGCCCATGGGTGGGGACCTCAGTCCCACTGTATCCATTTAGGGGCTTGTAGGCATCTATTTCCAAAACAACGATCCCTGTCCAAGGTATTTACCCCTCACATGTGTCATATACCCCCCCTGTCTGCTGTCTTGTCTGTCTTTTCTGTCTTCCTACCCAACCTACCTCACCAAATATACCTACTGTGCTTCCCCAACATCCCACTCTGACGAAAAAAAAAGGTACTCTGTTCCCACAAAAAAATGTCACCCCATACATAGCTGTCCATTTTGCACACATATCCACTGGACAAATGTAATCTAGTTTAATTGGCTTCACAACAAATTATTGTTGTCCTCACCCATCTCTCAAGGGTTTGAGTGTCCAAATTTACCTCCAAATTCTGTATATATGCACAGCTGTTGCTGTAGAAGAAATGGACAGCTATGGACCTTCCCTACACCATTCCTGCACATCCCTAGCTATCTTTCATAATGTTTTTCCCTCTGCGTGCCCCCATTTTTCACCACTTTGCTATCACCCCATTTTTATTTTCTTATAAAGAAATTAGCACGGGGGTAAACGGGTTTAAGTGGTAGTAAGCGTGTTTGAGCAGTGCTAAGGGAAGCTAACTCAGATTAAGCATTTCTAGGGATAACTGTGTGTAAGCAGAGTTCACTGTCAGTTAACTTCGCTTAGCTCCATGCATACCCACGCAAACCTGCTTAAAACTGTTTAAAAGCACCTTAATCACTCTGTATCCAACAGCCCTTGTTCTGCCAAGCAACAAAATAACCAGCCCTTGCAAGTTTTGAACCAAGGACCCCGCACAGTAGAGCCACAACAATCTACTACTAAGCCATCTGAACTGTATATGTGATGTTAATCAAACATATCATTCAGCAGAGTCATTCAACAGTAGGGAAAAGATTCTATAGAATTAGTCAAATTTTGTAAGATATATATATATATATATATATATATATATATATATATATATATATATATATATATATATATATATATATATATACAAATGTATATGTGTATGGAGATTCATACACATATGGACAAATAAATACATACTATATGTAGAGATATACTTATGAATTATATATGTATAGCTTATAGCTATTCATGTATATATACATAGATAAGTAAATCAATACATACGGATATATCTATGTACAAAAAATGTATACATCTATATATATATATATATATATATATATATATATATATATATGTATATATATAAATATATGCATATATATATATATATATATATATATATATATATATATATACATACATACATACATACACACACACACACACACACACACACACACACACACATATAAATATATATATATATATGTATGCATATGT